>NC_088342.1:30435000-30580000 GCF_036884655.1 Musa acuminata AAA Group | reverse complement strand
TTTAGTGTCAATTATAAGATGATCACTAGGTCTATGAACAAACATCCAAACATTATTTCTCTCAAATTAATTTAATTCTTTATGCATTGTAAAAATCCATGAGTCATCTTTGAGAGTCACGTCAATACATTTAGGTTCAATTTAGAATTAAAAAAAAAAACATTTACACAAAAATTTTTAAATGAAGAATGAGTTTGAACACCTTTTGATGTATCTCTAATGATTAGCTCCTTCGAATGTGTATCTACATACTTTCATTCCTTAGATAAGGATTCTTTGGAAGTAGATATATTCAAGTTTCTTGGGAGAGGAGAATTCTTATTCAATTTAATGTATCAAATTCAAAATTATCATCAAAATTATTTTTCTTAAATTTGGGAGACTCATTAAAAATAAAATGGATGGATTCCTAAATAACCAAATTTCTTTTATTGAAAACTTGATAAGCTCTAGAAATAGAGGAATATCTAAGAAAAACGTCTTCATCAGATTTTACATTAAATTTTCCTAAGGCATTCTTTTTATTTAAAATAAAATATTTTATAATCAAAAACTTTAAAATACGAAATGTTGGGTCTTTTATTATTTCATAATTCATAAGGAGTCTTAGATAATAGTGGTCTTATGAAAACCCTATTCATGACATAGCATACCGTGTTAACAACTTCGGCCTAAAAATATTTGGGTATGCTATATCCATTAAGTATGGTTCTTGTCATCTCTTGTAAACTTCTATTTTTTACCTCAACAACTCTATTTTGTTGAGGATTTCTTGGAGTAGAGAAATTGTTATTATACCCATTTGAATCATAAAATTCCTGAAAATTATGAATTTAAATTCACCACCATGATGTCACGGACAAACTTTGAAACAGGATGTTTGATGTAATGCTTATGAATGTCCGTGTCTTTTGGTATATTCATGCTTTGTACAACATGTAGAGGGATAGCCGAAGGCTTAATAGTCTCATTTTAGTAGGGTTGGTGGCCGCTTTAGGCTTGTAAATAAAGGTTGTGTCATGTGGACACTTATAAGAGATTTTCGGTCTGTAATGGATCATTTTGACCCTTTGTTGTGCAACTATTCAGAGCTTGTAAAGTCTGTTTATAACTTACATTGTCTATGAAGTGTTTCCTGGAATGTTTGCTTGTGGATCCCGAGTGAGGCGTTCTCTCTAACCCGTTTTCTCTTTTGTGGGTCCTAAGGGACCATGGGAGGCTTTGGGGAGGCTGATCTTTGCGGACGGACATGCAAGGGTGCCGCACGACTTAGGCAAAACCAGCCAAGTCCGTGACAGATGGTATCAGAGTGGGACAAACACTCATAGAAACACTTAGCATGCAAACGTGGGGGACCTAGTGGGGCTGCGTTGAGGACAGTCAGCACACGCGCGACCGTTTGGGGAAAACGGGTGTGGAGATGTAGGGAAAAGAGTCGCTCGAAGGAGTTAATTAAAAACATATTAGAAGATTATGAAATTCACGTGAAAAACATACCTATAAAATGTGATAACACTAGTGTAATTGTTAGGATCAATAGCACTAAGAGGGGGGGGGGGTGAATTAGTGCAGCGGAAATTTTTCAGCGATTAAAACGAAAGCTGCGTTCGTTCGATAAAAACGATTTTGATGTGAAAGCCGATTCTAAGATTACTTTAACTTGAGATTAAGCGAGATGACGTTAAAGTAGATCTACGAAGGCAGTTTGTAGTTTATGATGGAAAGCAGAATACAAGCGCAAACTAAAATGCGACGTTCGTACGATAAAAGCCGATTTACGTCTAAACGCAGATTTGGAAAGTTCTGAACTTAGAAACTTGTTCGTAAGATCGCAGAAGGCAGTAAACAGTTATGATTGAAATCAAAACGTAAACTGAAATATGATGATCGTACGAAAAAAGCTGATTTACGTCTAAACGCAAATTCGGAAAGTTCTGAACTTAGAAACTTGTTCGTAAAATCGCAGAAGGCAGTAAGCTATTGAGAAGTTTGCAGTGAAGGTAAAATGCTCAAAGGAAATGCAAACCAAGATTTAGAGTGGTTCGGTCAATCTTGACCTACTCCACTTTTGGCTTCCTCCACCGACGAGGTCATCGACGTCAACTAGAGGCCTTCCTTCAATAGGCGAAGGCCAACCACCCTTTTACATATTCACTCCTTTTGACGGGCTTAGGAGACAACCCTTACAGAAGTTTTCTCTCCTCTCTTTACAACTCAAACTTTGAAGAACAGAAGGAGGAGAACTTTTGGCTTTTACAACAGTTTTGAGCTCTAAGAATCACAGAAAGATATCAAGATTTTGAGTGTAAGTTGTTGCCTTTCAGTGCTGAATGGGTGGGGTATTTATAGGCCTCAACCCAGTTCAAATTTGGAGCTCAAAACTGTCAATTCCCGGAATTCCGGGATCAGACGGTTGCACCTCCTGAATGGGACGGTTGCACCGCCTGGCAGAGCTCGAAGACTGAGCCTCTGGGCGGTGCCACCTCTGTCAGGGGCGGTTGCACCTCTCTGCCAGAGCTCGAAGACCGAGCTCAGGCGGTTGCACCTCCTGACTGGGGCGGTTGCACCGCCTGGCAGAGCTCGAAACTTGAGCTCAGGCGGTGCTACCTCTTGTCAGGAGAGGTTGCACCGCCCAGTCTCGCTCGGAGACTGAGCCCAGGCGGTTGCACCTCCTGGCTGGGGCGGTTGCACCGCCCAGTCTCCCTGGGAGACTTAGCCCAGGCGGTGCTACCTCCTGGCTTGGGCGGTTGCACCTCCCACAGCAACTAGGGTCCGAATGGGTTGATCCATTCGGCCCAATTTGGGTTTTTCAAGGGCCCAATTGCCCCAAGATTAAGCTAATAGGATCACCTCCCATTTTCAACTTAATCATTAGTGCTAACTATGATAAATCCTAAGACAATATCTGCAGCTTGCTCCGGTGCGTCAATCGCTTCTTCCGGCAAGTTTCCAGCGAATTTCCGTCGATCATCCGATGAACCCTCGGTGATGCTCATGCGGACTTCCGGCAAACTCCTGGACTTGCGACGATCCACTTGGCGAGTTCCGACGAGCTTCTTTGGCAAGCTTCTGGACTTCTCGGATTTGTTCCCGCAGAACCTCCGACGACTGTCCGAACTTCCGTCGAGCTCTCGAACTCCCAACGTGATCATTGTCATGACTCCGACGTAACTCCTGCTGCATGTCTTACTTTCATCGTAGTTAATCCTGCACACTTATCTCAACACATAGATTAGACAATAAATGACAATTGACTTCATCATTAAAATCCGAGATTCAACAGTAATATGTTTAACAAAAAATCTTATTCAACACTCTAGAACTAAACATATTGATATTATGCATCATTTTATTAGAGATTATGTTAATAACCATGATATATCTTTAGAATTTATTGATACAAAACATCAATTAGCCGATATTTTTATGAAACCTTTAAATGAGGAATAATTTGATTTTATTAGAAGAGAATTAGGCATGTTAAATCTTTCGAATGCATGAATTCCTTTATATATTTTTTGGATTTCTTGATTTTTCGTAACTTGAGTTTTCTTTTTAAATCGAGATCGTTTCCTTTTTTAAATCAAGATCATTCCTTCGTTCCTTCTTCTTTATAATTCACCAAAGACGAGAGTCTATTCATGGATTTTTTATCCTTCATGAGAGAAGAGTTTTTATTCAGCCTTTTGGTATACTTGATCTTTTATGCAATAATCATTTCTTATGAATCCTTCTTCCTTCTATTTATAAGAAAAGGGATTTGATTCATTAACTTTTAGTATGCATATTTTAATCTTTTTTTATGAATCCTTTCTCTTTGCGATAGTAGAAGCTTGATTCGGAGTTGGGTCGGAGTCAATGATCGGGCATCAGGTCGGATGAATTAGGGGATACACTGAAGGATTAGATAATGCAGTGAAAGCTTATCGGAAGTTCACTGGGAGTTCGCCGAAAGCTTATCAAAAGATTGCCGGGAGTTCGTCGAAAGTTCACTGAGAGTTTAGTTGAATCATTGACATGCAAGACAACTTAGATTATAAGTAAAATAATTGCTATAACCTTAACTATCATAGTTAGGACTTTGATTTGAGTTAGTTTTTGGAAAAATCCTACTAACTCAAATATGGGACAATTAGGCCAAAAAAATGGCTGAATTGGGCCAATTTGATGGCTCATTCAGCCATTTGGAGCCACGTCAAGCGATGGAACCGCTTGGGGCTCAGCCTCCTAGGTGGTCTCGATGGTGGTGTTGAATCTCATATTTTGATGATGAAACCAATTAAGAGTGTTTATGATTTAATCTGCATTTTGACTGAAGCAGGAAGCTTCGATCAGGGAGAGACAATTAAAGCAGGAAGAATTATGTTAGGCCGGAGTGGAACATGTCAGAAGATTGGAAGTCGAGCTAGAGGATCGATCGACAAATCGGCAGAAGGCTTTGGGCCATAAGTTCGGGCATTGGGCTAAGAAAAGCAAAAATTGTGCCAAGGAAATCGAAGTTGCAGAGGTCAATTGGCCGATTGGGCAATAGGCCACAAGAAAGGACGATGCACTGAAGAATCGGACAAAACGATGATGAACCAATGACATACTAGACAACATGATTCAAGGTTTGTAATAATTATCTAGATCAAAGTAGGTTTTATTTGTGTAGGATCAACTATGATAGTGATCAAGGCATAAAGCAAAATGAAGTCCCGGAGTCAAGAATGAGACTTCGTTGGGAGTTCGAGAGTTCGTCAGAAGTCCGGACATTCATCGGAAGTTCTATCAGAATTGATCGAGAAATCCAGGAGCTTGCCGAAGAAGCTCATCGAAACTCGCCGAGAAGATCGTCGTGAAGTCCAGGAGCTTGCCGGGAGTCTACTGGAATATTGCCGAGAGATCATCGGAAGTTCGCCGGAAGCTCGTAGGAAGAAACCTAGGCTAACCGGACCGGATTTGCTTAGTGTATGCCTTAAATTTCATATTTAGTACATAATTAGGATTGAAATTGGGGCAACCCAATTAGGGGCCAGTTGGGTCCATGTATGGACTGTGTTAGGCCAAGTGAAATGCCCAAACAATGACCCAACATGTGGCACAGTCTCCAAGACTGTGTCAGGTGGTGGTACCGTCAGACTGGGTGGTGGTACCGCCCAGTGTCAGTGTCAAGCGGTGGTACCGCTAATCTAGGCGATGGTACTACCCAAACACAGTCTCTTGGGTGGTGGTACTGCCTAGTGTCAGTGCTGTAGGTGAGGGTACCATTAGGACCCGGGAAACCTGGGATGAGACCTTTTTAGGCTCCAAGTTTGAATCAATTTGAGGCCTATAAATACCCCTCTCATCCCTGGTTAAAACACACAAGCACAAAGAACTTAAAAGTGAGAAAATACTGTAGAAATTACTTGAGAGATCCCCTCCTCTAGCTTAAAATTAGAATTCTGTTTAGAGATGAGTATGTGCTTGTAAAAAGTTATCTCCTAAACCTATGAAAAAGAGAAGAGGGGTGTAAAAGGGTAGTTGGTCTTCGCCCATTGAAGAAAGACCGTTAGTGGATGCTGGTGGCCTCGACGGAAGAGGAATCGAGAGTGGATGTAGGTCACGACAACCGAACCACTATAAATTCTAGTTTGCATTTCTTTTGAGTAATTTACTTTAATTACAAACTTCCTTATTTGCTATACTCTTCCGTATGCTTTCAATTTAAGCATCTTTACGAAACGGGTTTAATCGAAATGAAAGATCTTAAACCGATGATTTTACCGCTGCACTAATTCACACCCCCCCCCTAGTGTCGACTCGTTCCTAATAGATGGTACCGCCCAGATTAGGCGATGGTACAACCGGTAATTAATGCTATCAAGCGATAGTATCGCTAGAGCCCGTCTCCGAGGCTCTATCAAGCAGTAGTACCGCCAGACTGAGCTGTGGTACCGCCTAGTATCAGTCTACAGGTGATGGTATCGCCCAATAATGGTGGTGGTACCGCTAGTATCTCAGAAACTAGGGATGAGACTTTTTTGGCTCCATTTTTGAACCCATTGAGGTCTATAAATAAACAACTCTTTTCTGCATGAAAGAGTAACGAAAGTGTGAAGAAAAATCTTGAGATTTCTAGTTGTAAAATTGCTAAGTGTCCTCCTCCTCCCTTTCTAGTTTTGAGATCGTTCAAGAGATGTGTGAGGCTTGTAAGGATTGTCTCCTAAACTTGTGAAAAGGAAAAAGTATTGTAAGAGGGTGGTTGGTCTTCACCTATTGAAGGAAAACCGATAGTTTATACGAACATTTTTAAGTTTATACGCCTTCTCGGATATAAGCTTCATCGAACGAATTTTTGAATCAATATCATTTTTTATCGAAAGCACTAATTCACCCCCTCCTCTTAGTACCAACTTGATCCTAACATAGCTAACTTGGATTAATTGCCGATCTTAATTACTAAGTTTGAGTCATTTTCAGACTAGGAATCCAGCCATGTGTTGCGCTAATGTGAAGCTAACTTGGATTAGTACAAACAATCTATGCTCCGAAACTCAAATCAGCTAATACGCTGAATGTGAGACTTAACATAAATACCTCATGTTTAAGATGAATATTCATCTCTTACACTTTGAGCTTTTCTTGTGAGAGCCAAATGGATGTTGAAAGAGATAAATATCAAAACAAGTAAGAGAATTAATAATACAATCTAATTTGATAGACAAATTAATATATTAGATGTAATAAAAATTTATGGGCTCTGATAAATATATTCACTTTCATTCTAATCAAATGTTGTTGCATCAACCCAAGCAATTTTAAATTTGATTAGCCAGCATTAGGTATAATTTGGTGTTAATCCTCCTATACATAAACACTTGAAAATTAAATAAGATATCTTTCTTAGAGAAAAAAAATTTAGTAAAACTACTAAATTCGATAGACAAATTAATATAATAAATCTACTAAAACTACACTTTTTATTATAGTCAAATGTTATCGTATGAATCTTGATCTAATCAATTTGAAGTTTGCATAGCTAGATTTATGTATAATTTAGCGTTAACTCATGATTAAGTTGGATATCTCTCTGACACACAAACATAGAGATTTAGTTCCATAATGGTAGTGCAAATTCGAGTTCCTCTATAAGTGATAAAAAAGCTAAATATCAAAGCAAATAAGATAATTAATTATGAAATAAATTATATAAAATCTAATTGGATAGATGAATTAATCCATTAAATCTATGTAAATATAACTTGCACTTTTACGTGAATCTTAATCCAATCAATTTTAAATTTAAAATAGCCAGATTTATGTATAATTTAGTGTCCATTCTTTGAGCTCTTTCTATAAAAGCCAAATGAAATATCAAAGCAAGTCAGACCATTAATCATGAAATAAAATATACGATCTAATTCGTAATCTATTATTTTGATGAGTAAGAAATTTATCTTATTTTATTTTATTTTTTTTCCATATTTTATAAAATACTAAATTCGGGATCTGTCACAACTAAAAGGAAAGACAAAACTGTTTTGGATGTCTGGATTTGATCCAATACTTGGGCTTCTGTGACTTGAGGCCCAAAATAGCCCAAAACTGCCCGCGTTTGTTGTCCGTTATCGGATCACATTAGAAGCGTCTCCGTCCTGGCGATCGAGCCCTAACCGGACGGGGCAGAGAGAGAGGAGAGAAGGCGGGGGCGGATCTGAGCCGAACAAGGGCATCGAGAGTCATGGCGGCTGCAGTGAGTGTGTGGGAGGGGCTGTACCGCGTCCTGATGCGCCGCAACTCCGTCTACGTTACCTTTGTTGTTGCCGGCGCCTTCGTCGGAGAGCGGGTCCGATCTCCTTCCCCCACTTTTTCGCTTCCTTCAGTGATGCGATTTGTGTTAGGAGCTTTTTCTTCTTTATTGTTTGGACGTCGATCATTCTTATGTTTGTCCCGCTCGTAGAGTCCTTTCCTTCGATTGTCGTCGATCACCATTTGATCAAAAACTATGCTTGCAACAATTGATAATTATTCCAATTTTCTAATTACGGTGATTAGTGAGGTCGAAAGCATAAATCTTTGAGTTTGTTAGGACTTTCTTATCGACGTGGATATTGGTTGCAGATGGTTGACTCCGGCGTTCACAAGCTGTGGGAGTACAATAATGTTGGGGTAATATATATCATAACTCAAATTTCTTCCTTGTGCATGCTAGGTTGTCTCTACTGGAATCTTCCTTTCTTTTTTTTTTTTCTTTGGTTATTTGCTTTTAAGGCTGTTCCCATGTTTTGAAGTGGTGTTCTTTCTCGTTATTTTGCAAGAGTGGCCGGCCCTTGAGAATAAGTTTAAATAAAAAGGAAAGCCAAGGAGTAGATGAAAGGCTTGCTGCTTAGCCAAAAAAAAAAAAAAAAGGTTTAATCTCATAAATTGTATGCTGAACAGCTGAACTTGGGATTTGGCGTATATTTTTGGTGTTCTATCGTGGTGATATTGAAAGGAAAGCTGCCTCGATATTGCTAGATAAGAACTCGTATTTGTGAATTTTTATCATGTGAAACCTCTTTTTTGTTGTACTTTAGATATTTAAATGAGATAATTTTGGCTGATGCAGATATTTTATGATTCTATATATATGAAACTAGTAATGCTCAAGTATCCATAAGCATTGCCTTCAACAAATCAAATTACAGGAAAAGATCCATGTTAGTCGGTAATATATGTCTTGTTATTGTTGTGTTGCACGTGTTTCAACTTTAAACAGTTATGTTTGCCTTTGCTGAAGCACCAGGTAATTTGTTGGTAGATGAGTGATAAACTTACCTATTAGACATTTAAGTCCTTGGTTGTATCTATAAGAAAGCATACACATGCCAAATGCATGAGGGTCAAACAGGGCAAAGCTAGGAATCCTAGCTAGGAGGATTGGAAACGTTAATCTATGGTGTTGTATCTTCTAGTTGTAAAATGATGGTTAATTTAATAAAAGATAATTGGTACCTAATACTTCGTTTTAAGCATTGATTATAATTAGTGGTTGCATATCATATCTCTGGATATCAGATCATGGCAAGTCTTTGTGAGAAAATACTAATTACAGACGTATTAAAATTATTTGATTACCATGATTTTGTTTTAAGAGATGATAGAATTAGTTGGCATAGATATCTCAATAGAAAAAAGAATTATTTTGGTACATTTATTTTGTGTCAAAGTGTTAGGGTCAGTTGTTGAATGTAAACTTTGAAAGAGGGATCATCCATGAGAAAATACAGTACTTGGGGAAAGAACCAATAGATTTGAGAAAAGTTGTGGATATGATATAGCCTTGCCAATGGTGGTAAAGTAAAATTTGGTCAAATGTGATAGATACATAACTCGTGAGAGCAACATGATTTTAATTAAATTTTTGTACATCTGCTTTTATAGGTGATAATCAATATCCAGCATCTATTGCAAACTATAATATAAAAAAAAAAAAAAATCTTAAGGGAATAGGAGATCAGCAAGGAAAGGCAGCTAGTTTTCCATTTGCTTCAGTCCCCTTGCTTTATGGATGTCTTTTTTTTATAATCAATCTAGGTACTATATTCGTACATTTGATTACATTTTTATATGGATGCATAATCAGGCCTTTTGTGGACTAATGATGAGCAATTAACACCAATTGGACTCATGGAGGCTGTTTCATGTAGGATAACAAACAGTCAGAACCATTGAAATTTTAATTTTGTGGATTACTCTTACGAATGAAAAATATGCTTTGTTTCTGTCAGTTGTTTCCGATGACGAATAAAGATAATTTTGAGCTTTGAATTTGAGGGTAGCATGGGCAACACATGAGTAATAGTTTTGGTCTGTTCACATCGGAACAAGATCAAATTAATTGTTGTTCTGTTTTATATTAAATGTTATGCTATGAGCCTGACAGAAAATGTGAAATGCTCTGATTGTGTTGAAACTACCGAATTTGCATCATCCAAAATCTGGTCTCTAATTACCCTTCTCTTTAAATCATTTTGAAGGTAATGACAAATCAATTTGTTTTGTTTTACTGAAAGCATAATACACATCTGAGTTGTTTATACATGATAGACGATGTTTATCACACTTTGCAAGTCCGTACATAATAGAAAAGATTTCTCCAATTGTTCATCACAAACAAAAATCTGTTTCTGTTTGGCTTATTCTGCACGATATTTTTCTTGAACTGAAAATTTGCATCTGATTTTAGCAAAATGCAAAACCAATGCGTGATATCGAGTTGACATCCTTCTTGGTAGGGTTGTCAGTTCTAGTTATAAAGATGCTGATTCTATCTTTAATTTGCAGAAGAGATACGAGGATATTCCAGTATTGGGGCAAAGGCAATCAGAATGATGTTTATGGAAATTCTAAATATTTTCAAGGATGCAGAAGGTTATGTGACCCTGTTGCAGATAGGGAAACTTTTTATGCTCTCTAATAAGGAACTCTAAGCCTGTTGATACGCTTGTCGAAAAACAAGTGGTCAAATTCTTTTCCTGATCTACTGGTTGCGGACTGGATAAAGTGCTGTTGTGCAACCTTACCTTGCATTATGTTTGTTGTTTCCCCCCTTTACTCTCAAGAAACATGGCAAATAAGTTTCAAAGGTTTTTTGAGCTGCTATGGTTGAAGATTTTTATCATATTGATTTGGAAGTTTTAAGTCTCAAGTATTAAATTACATTCACCCAGGTCTCCTCGTATCAACAAATTTTCATTTTTATGCTCATATATTTTAGTCAGTCAGAGAAATGATTCCTCTACTGGTGAAGTGTTAATATGTTTATCTTCCCTACTGCTTAGCTTTCTCCTAATAATCAAAGGAAACGTTGGGAATTATGTTCTACGATTTCCAGGTTTTCCTGTTGCATCAGGTGTGTGTGTGTGTGCGCCGCGCGCGCCTGCGCACCCCATTACAAACTGTGAAAACTATATAAAAAAGAACAAATATATAAAATATTCTTTTGGAAGATTCCTCTTGTTAAGTTGAGTTGCAGAACGAATACACAGAACAAGAGGAATCTGCAGTTGAGTTGCAGAACAAATACACAGAACAAGAGGAATCTGCAGTTGAGTTGCAGATTCCTCTTGTTAAGTTATATAAAATGTTCTTTTGGAAGTTATTTCGCAATAGGTGTTAAGTTATATAAAAATTGAAGGAATCAAAAACAGAGCTTTCGAAAAATCGATGAACAAGAAGATACTTGCAAGATTGGAATGAGAAAAAACAAAAACAAAAGCAAGACAAGATTCAAATTTTGGTTTGTACGGTGGTATGTGTTGAAAATTATCAACGAGGTTTGGGGCAATGGTTTCATATATTCTGCAAGTGGTTGGTGTTTTTGTCAAACGAGTATGGTGGAAAACCTAGTTGCTCAAAGAGTTTGCTAATTTTGGTGGTGGTCAGCATCCAATTGCTGCTGATTTGTGTTGTCTTTCCATTAGTTTTATTTCTCACAAAGACTTGGCCTATGACCTCTCATCAATCATCGTCCAAAGAAGAAGATCATCCGATTTTTTTGTGATCGGGCATTTGAAGTGTAAGATACATTATTCAAATGAAAATGCAAGTGTTAATATGAGACCAACAGCATGCCCTCCTGGGATGAAGAACAAATGACAAGTTACATTGCACAGGATTTTGTTTTCCTTCACCGATGCACTTGTCAACACATACATCTTTAACACGATCGGATGATGCACCCGAACTAATTTAGACATTGATCTTAACAGACGATGGCTTATCCTTCCGAGTCTCACATCGACAAAGATCAGCCTCCCCGTCGTCTTCTCCTCTTAATGTGGTCATCGATTGAAGAGAACTTCATCGAGTTTGAACTGAAAGATGAACGAAGAATTAGTATGTTAGGGTATTTCAGCTTTAAAAAGATTACCAAGTCGTATAAACTGGGGAAACTCCTGCTGCAAAATGGGCAAGAAGTTAGAGAATGATCAAGCTCATAGAGATTTGGTCATGTCATTACAAGTGTCAAGTTTCATATACTTCTGGTTCCTAACAAGTTTTCCTATAACAACAACAAAAGCAAGAACATAAAGCCAACAGAACTATGGGAAAACATGCATATAACACTGGTAAACTCGAAGTAGCAAACTGAATATATTAGTTATAACTTTATAATAATGGATGGAAAGTGTGATTCCATGTTCAATGTCGAAGAAATCAAGGCCATGACTGAGAAGTTGATTTTCAGGCTAGAATCACAATGACTGTGTAATAAACAGAACATGATGAACAAGAAAAGCAAAAGATGAAAAAAAAAAAAAAAGTGTATATGGAAACCCCATGTCAAACCTACTTGCAAGGATATAAGCAATCACAAGAACAAGTAGATCTGATAATGTCAGAAACTAGTACGAAAACAACTGCATGCGGGGGTTCACCGAAGTGCAACAAACTTGGTACAATATTTCTTTGGGAAGCAAATGTGCAGTGCCTCTTAAGAAAGAAAGAGAATTAGGAGCGATCATAATGACCTTAAAAGCAGTAGAACCCTCATTTTAGATAATTTCACACAGAAAATCTTTCTAAGCAAACATGAAGATTAGTTGATTATCTTTAGTCTATTAATATGATATTGTCTAAATATGCTTTTGAAGACTAGCTTCTTGGTCATGATAGTATCATAGAAATTTTGCTGTGCCGATTCAGGTAGAGTTAATTGTTTGCATTAGTTGGTCGCAGATAAAGGGTTTCAATGCTTGGTAAGAAAAGTAGATATTGTGTCAGTATATATTGGTCCGATTGATATTTGAAACCTTGGTGAAGTTGTCACCCTCACTTACTGCAAGGTCAGTGTCATTTTCTGATTTGAGAGTCTTTCTTACAATCACTGAAAACTCAATTTTCAGCAATTCCATCCCCAAACAATGATGGTTTTTAAATTGTGATGGTTCTGCTAATGCTTCTACTAAGCATGCAGGTTCTGGGTTTCTTTTTACATCTCTCTCGAAATCATTTTGAACGGCCAACTGCCAGTTCTGACAAGCTCATAATTCAATTGCTGCTGAATGCTGGAACAACTATCTATGACAGCCTTCACAGGGCCAAGCCATAGGATTCACCAATATCTGTGCCAACTCTGATTCACTACCGGTGTCAGAGTAGCTAAATGTGTTCTGAGATATCCTTTTGGCAAATCAAGAATTTGTTAAAAATTATATTGAAAATGATCAACATGTTAATGTGGTCAAATGGAGTCATTTAGTTTGAAAAACAAGGATGCCTGTATTCTTGCAAATTTGGCTAGAATTAGTAAAACATGTCAATACTGGGGTGTGTATGCTCCCCAATTACTTATATATTCGACAAGGAATTTGGTCATATAGTAAAAAGAAATCAACAATGTCTGAGAGTTCACTGAAGTAAGAAAAGGTTGAAGTCACAAAATTGAACTTTCCTGATTTTTAATTCTATATACGATTGAACTGCCTCTAATGTGCACCAGAAGAAAAAGCTCTATGTAAATCCCAAATGCAGAAACCAACTGCAAAAGGAGGCTTTGAAAGCTAAGACAAGCATTTAGAGAATCCCCCCTGGAGAATACTTTAACCAGTTGCACGAGTACTAAAATCTCTATTTTCCCCTTAGTATTTTGACATTTCAATCCATTCATCACATTTGGGCATAAAACTAGAAGACATTTAAAGCTAACATATTCTCAATCAAAATTAATCAGACGAGTCATCTCACTAATTCACCTTACATGAGGATTAGAAGTTCCACCAAAGGATTGCAATGACCAATCTTCCTAACCAACTTGTGCACTTTATCAAACCATATAGTAGCAAAGGATTTATACACTGACCAGTAGCTGATGTAGCATCTAAAGATACTGTGTAACTCAAGATTGCAACTTCTGAAACTTTCTACTAACCTTTTAGTTTTTTGTTTTATTTTCATCATCGGGATTCCTCAACCTTCCTTCTGAAGCCATTATCTCTATTCTGCATGGGATATTTCCTGCTGTGGCTACCTTCCCTGCTGAATAATTCCGTGGTTGGACGCAGGGTTACTCGTTCTGACTTGGACCTACTATTGCCATTGCTGTGCCTTCCATTGCTCCCCATCTTACTCCTTTCAACATTACCAGCATCAATGCCTTGGACCACATTTTCCCTAAAACAAGCCCCAAATCCCTGGTTTCTGCTATGGTTTCTTGGGCTAGCATTCGGCCTAGCAGAATTAGCTTCTCCACCCTCCACCTTCAAGTTCTTAAAATCATCAATTGTTTCATCAAACTCGTTCCATCTGTACTGACCCCGCCGAAATCTTTGCCTCTGTGAGTTGCCATGATTTCTTGATCTAACAGTAAGCCTGTTGTCAGCAGCTACAGTCTCTCCGCGTGAATCAATAGCAACACCACGCTGTGCAGAAACCCTCCGATCCTCCCCTGTGCCACTTTCTTGACGATAGGAATTCCTCGGTGATCTTGAATTCTCTGAGATAAAGGTCAGATTTTGATCGCCTCGATCAGTTCCTTCGTCCAAATTCTTGGGTTTAAAATTGATGTCCTCCTCCTCTGAACCACGATTGTCTCCACTATTCGAGGACCTTCTTGACCTCCTCCTCCTGCTCCTCCTGGTCCCTCCCGCTCCCCTCGCGATCCAATCGTCAAACCTGGGTTGTTCCGAGTCTTCCTCTCCATCCTCCCCCGAGTCCTGGCCGGGTCCCCGGGCGAGGCCATAGGGCTTCACGCTGTGCACGACTCCCTTAGGGAAGAACCTGGCGGACGGCAGCCCGTCGACGGGTGAGCGGAACACCTGGGGGCCGTCCCGGTCGTTCCACATGTCGAACCCACCGGAGCGCTGGAAGCGGTCCGCGAGGACCTTGAGCTGCTCATCAGCGGCAACGGAGAAGAGGTTGGGGGCGCGCTCGACGACCTCCCAGGGCCGCTCGAGCTCGGACGCCGCCGCACGAAGCTCGGACCGCTTGCGCATCTCGTAGAGCTGGCGCTCGCGGCAGAGGCGGGCCTTGAGCAGCTGCTTCGACTTCTTGGCCTGCATCCGCTTCCACTGCCACTTGGACACGCCACCGGGGTACGTTCGGGGGCCGCCGCCCATGCGGATGACGAGCTCTCGCGCCGAGCGGCCACGGGCACAGAAATCGACGGAGAGGGGGTGGAGCAGGGGGAATTCGTGGGCACCCGACAAGAATCGAACGGAGGATAGCGTGCGACTGGGGGTGGAGGGGTGTCGGGGAACGGCGACGGTCGAAGGAAGGATTGCGGTCGGCATCCTTTCGGTTTGGATTGAATTGCTCAGCCGAGGAAGACGAATGCACAGAAGCCAGAAAAAAAGAAGTACATCGAGGGTTTTCCCCTCTTCGATCTTTTGAGAACTAAAACGAAGCCAAAAACTATAATTAAAATAATCTTATATATTTTTATATTATGTATATAAAATATTTTTTTTTTATTTTCATAATATTATTAAAATATAATATTTTCATTACCACATTTTAATATTTTTTTATGTTACTAAAATAATGTAAAAATAAAGTATGATATATAAAAAAGAATATTATAATAGGACTGACCGGTTGACCCCTATTATGTATGACCTATATTATAGCCTCTTAGAAAAATAACCAAGATTATGAGAGATATTTCAAGGATTAGATTAAAAAAACATTATTTAAAATTATTTTTTTCCGAAAAGAGAGAGGCTCTAAATTTGCTCATTATAATTAGTAATTTTTATATTTTGTTGTAGTAAGTTTAAATTTTATATACACAACTTAATTATTACCTCAAATTTAAATAATCTTAATCATCTCCCAAAGTCCATTATAGTGATACTAATATTATGGATTACCGTAGGAACTCAACATTAGTGTTTAAGTTAATGCATTCGTGTATAATTTTTTTTTCCCGTAAAATAATGAACATATGGATCTGAAATTACAGATGGGAGGCCATATTTGATGTTAGAAAATTAGGTTTAATATCTTTCAAGAGTCTTTGTGTTTCCCAACATTAGTCTTCTCTCTATTGCTTGAACTTGGAAGTTGAAGCGATCCTTCTTCGGCTACCAACTAACTCTTCACACTCTGATCTCTTAAAACACAGCTTAATCTATCATCATGCAAATTCGAAGATCGATCGACATCAGTCCTAAAGCATTTCAGCAATTCTTCCACCTGCTTGCAATGGTTGTTGACCAATAAAAAAGGACGCCTTTTTGATGCTTTTCCCTACTATGTATCTCACGGTCTTGGTCTTAATCATGCATGCACGCTCGAATATGTCTGTCTCATCAGAAGAAGAGATCAACCATTATTAGAAGACATCCATTATTATTCCATCGGCATCAAAACCAACGAGGCGGAAGTAAAGCTACAACAAAGCGACGCCCACACAACCACCGCGCAACCAGCCGAGAACAGTACAAAACCAAACCCAAACCCAACGAAGACGACGATAGCAGTAGCAACAGCTGAAATGGGAAATCAAATGCAGATCTGATCTAATCCCTGCCGCCGGGAGGAGCAGCAGCCGCCTCCTCGTTGCCACCACCAGCCATGCCCAGCGAGCTCTTCACAGCATGAGCAGCCCCAGCCGCCACGCTCTTCACCTGTTCCCCAGCCTGTGCCAAAAAGAACCTGATTCAGAAACAGTAGGAGAGAAACAGGAGGCCATTGGTTCGAACAACGTGAGCACGAGGACTTCACTTTCTGCAACACGCTTCCGGTTTTCTCCTTCCCGGCTCGAGCGGTGTCGCCGGCGGACTGAGCTGCCCGGGAAGCCTTTTCCTTGGCCGCCTCCGCCGTCTCCTGCATGTAGCCTCCGGTCTTCTCCGTCCCCTCCTGGGCTCGCTCCTTGGCCGATTGCGCTGTCTCAGATCCCTTGTCCTTGGCCTCGTAGGCCTTCTCCTTGGCGGCCTCGGCTGTTTCCTGGCCCTTCCCCATCATCTGACCCGTCTTCTCCTGCAAACGCATCAACCACTCGTTCGTCAAAACCAGAGCTTCATATATTTATATATTTCTATATAGTTCACCTGAGCTTGGCCTTTGGCTTCGCCGGCCTTGTAGCGAGCTTCATCCTGGTGGGACGCCATGGCGCTCTCGTCAAATATGGTTTCCTCGAAGTCGTCTTCCCGCTGCCGAATCAACCCGATGAAGAGAGGCGTGTGCGGAGAAAGACGAAGTTGGCGCGGGGATATATGTAGGCACCGATTCACCACACGTTTGACGCCTGTCCATGCTCGGCGCTTGTTTCACGCCACGTTCGAGCACACGCGTTGCGACGACGTTTAACGCAGCAAGAAAAAGAATTATCCATAGTCTTTGTTTTCGTCATCTTTGGTGGAAGCGGAAGCGAGAAATGTATTAAAAAAATTTATTTGGTTTGAATATATTCGTTTTTCTCATGAAAAAAGATTAATGCATTCAAAAATTCCCTTCCGACCTACGTGGATGGATAAAAAAAAGAGCGATTAAAGAATGCAGATTATCCCAATAATATTTGATAAGAGAAGAAAATAATATTTGTAAACTAGGAAGATTTTATACTCTCTTTTTGATTTTTTTTATTTATTATTTATTTATAATTTTATTTTAATATTTTTAAAATACTTTTCTACAAATAAAAATATTCACAACATAATTATCCTTCTCTCCTTCGTGTATTATAAATAAAGCTCTAACGTACTACTACGGATAATAGGTTTTCGAGAGAATAAGGATATAAATCAAACCTAAACTAAATACGATAGTAAGTAAAATACAAAGTTTTATCCCTTCGAATGGGTTCCAAAATCAACCTTAAGATCGAAAATAGGCAGCCCCTCACAGATTGTATCCATTCGGGTTGAAACTCCCTCGATCGTAGAACGACGACACCCTAGTCCGATCCAGAGGCCCTCCATCGCAAAGAAAAGGTTTCTTTCTTCTTACGGTCGGTATATGCATATATGCAACAGGCAATTCTAGTCCCACATGAGATACGTCCATACGTCAAAAGCACGTAATAGTAAGCAGCTGCGTGTGTGTCAGGGAAAAAGCCAAGTCTTTCCGGAGACAGTTCTGACCATGAATAAAAACATTAGGCGGAGCAAATGTCGTCGGCAGCTCCACTTCACGCCGCTGAATCCGCCTTGGTCTCATAGCCGAGCTGCAGGGCTGTCTGGTCCTGGTGATGCGAGTAGTGAGCTGCTGCCTCCAATATGTTCGCGTGGTAGTAGTTCCTGGAGTCGAATGCTCCTGGAATAGCATCGTACTCCGCGCCGGCTTCCACGATGCTCAGTTGCTGCACTCGTTCGTTCTCTGCTATCTGAACCCCAAGTCTAAGAATCAGCTTCACATCTTTGATTCTTGTTGCGATCAGGCCTAAGAGAAGATGTTTAGCTTGTGCTCACTTACCTTGGCTCTGAGGTACATGTTGTCACTTTGAAGCTCCACTTCCTGCCATCATCCAAGGTAAGGTAGATCAGTCATCAAGAAATAGAAACCAAGTCATCGGTGATCGATGCTTACCCTTTTCTGCATATACTCGATTTCTGCAAACAGCAGCTCATGCTTCATGATAGGAAAATGTATCAGTACTCGGAGACGACAAGATGCAATAAGTTGTCGGTAGCAGATTACCTTCTTCGATCTGATCCTTGTGATGCTTCTTTCAAGTCGGTTTTCTAGTTGCTTGAGCTCCTTTACATTAAGAGAACTTAAAGCGTCGCCCATCAAGTGCCTGGAAGGGGAGATTTAGATGGAACACAGAGCATGAGTGATCTACTTACTTTGAGATGGGATGCCAACTCACCGATTCGCATTCTGTAATATCTGGATCTGGTGGCGAAGTTTGGCAGATTCTTGCTGATAGTAGTGCTGCATGCATCAACGAGACACAACTTATTTACTTGTGATGTCTGATCTTCCTAGCAAAAGAAAGTTTAAGATCCTCCATCTCTTTATTGTTGGAATTAAATTTGTTCAAATGTTATAAAGAGGTTCATTGCATCGAGAGAGAGAGAGAGATTCATTACAACAAGAAGAAAAAATGGATTAAAAGTCTATAGAAGAATAAGTCAAATTGGTTATTGATTTCTTGAAAGAGAATGATTCATCTTGAATACAATTATTATAATATATCTTTGGGGACTATATAAACTTCATATGTTGGGTCATGAGTCAAATAGAGTTTCTGAAATTATAAAAATATTTTTTTTGAGAGAAATATAGAAGATTAAAGCTTGTCATACTCTTCCTCTATTTGATATCTCTATCCTCTCTTCCTATCAACATCAACATTTTGGTATCAGAGCATAGGTTAAGCTATGACTTCTTCCTAAAGTGTCATCCAACTCCAGATCCCCAGATTGACAAAAAAAAATTATGACATATGGTGCATCCAAATGAAGGTTCTTCTAGGCTCCCAAGATGTATGGGAGTTTGTAGAAGATGGATTTGCTGAACTAAGTCCAGCAGAAGAAGGAGCAATGAATGCAGAAGGAAGAAAACAACTCAAAGAAAGAAGGAAGAAGGAGAAAAAGACTTTGTTCACAATCTACCAAGGCCTTGATGATACAATGTTCGAGATCATCGCTCTAGCAAATACTTCAAAGGAGGCTTGGGAAATGCTTCAAAGAGCATTCGGTAGTGTTGATAAGGTAAAGAAACTTCGTCTACAAGTTTTACGAGCCGAGTTTGAGAAATTACAACAAGGTACTTCTCAAACTATTTCTGATTACTTCTCAAAAATCATTTCTATTGTTCATCAAATGAGACGAAATGGTGAACAAGTAAATGATCAGAGAGTAATAGAAAAAATATTGAGATCTCTAGATCCGAAATTTGATTGTATTGCTATTGCGATCGAAGAATCTAAAGATTTGGAAAAAATATCTTTAGAAGAACTTATGGGTTCCCTTCAAGTTCATGAACAAAGGATTACAAAAAGAGGAGAAGACAAAACTATGGAGCAAGCATTACAAACGAAGCTTACTCTTGAAAATAAACGAGAATCAAATTCTCAAAGAGGAAGAGGACGAGGATAAAGAGGAAGAGGAGGCAGAAATCAGATCAATCAAGAATCTCCAAACATTGAAGGTGGTGGAGAAAATTCTAGTCAAAGAGGCCGAGGTTATGGTCGAGGACGTGGCAGAAACTTTAAAAGGTCTGAAATACAATGTTATGTTTGTAAAAGGTATGGACATTATTCTTATGAATGTTATTATTATCCTAACAATCAAGGTGATAAGGCAAATTTTGTTGAAGAAGAAAAGAACGTAAATCAAGTTTTATTAATGAGTTATGATAATTTGAAAGATGATCAATCTATGACATGGTATCTAGATATAGGAGCTTCAAATCACATGTGTGGCATCAAAGAGCTATTTTCAGAAATAGATACAAGCTATTCCGGGAACATTACATTTGGCGATTTGTCTCAAAGACCAGTAAGAGGCAAAGGTAAAATTCTCCTTGAACTTAATAATGGCAAGGAAGTATGCATTTCAGATGTTTATTATGTTTCTTATACAAAAAATAATATTTTAAGCTTGGGACAATTACTTGAAAAAGGTTATGAAATTGAGATGAAAGATATGGCTCTCTCAATTCGTGATAAGAATAAAACACTGATATCACATGTGAAAATGACACAGAATAGAATGTTTCCTCTGCATTTAAGTATTTTTGATCAATCAAATTGTTTTAAAGCTGATATTGAGGATATCTCTACACTTTGGCATCTTAGATATGCTTACTTAAATTTTGAGGCTTTGAAACTTCTAGAGAAGTATAATATAGTGACAGGAATGCCAAAAATTGATCGCCCAGCAAAATTGTGTGAAGTATGTGTCATGGGTAAGCAAGAAAGAAAGCCTTTCAAAGTGAGAAGGACAAAAAGAGCATGGAATCGACTTGATCTGGTACACTCAGATGTTTGTGGCCCTATCAATCCAGTATCACTTGGAGGAAGCAGGTATTTTCTTACATTTACTGATGATCATAGTGGCCAAACTTGGGTTTACATGTTAAAAGAAAAGAAAGAAGTTTTAAGCAAATTCAAAGAATTTAAGGATTTGGTTGAAAGACAAAGTTGTTGTAAGATTAAATGTTTAAGAACATATAGAGGTGGTGAATATATATCAAATGAATTTGAAAGTTTTTGTAGAAATAATGGAATTCTACATCAATTCACCATGCCATACACACCTCAACAAAATGGTATCTCGGAAAGAAAAAATAGGACTATCCTTAATATGGTCCGATGCATGTTAAAGGAAAGAAAAATTCCGAAAGAATTTTGGGGTGATGCTGTTGCTTGTGCAGTTTATTTGCTTAATAGGTTTCCGACAAAGCGAATTAGTAATGTTACACCAGAAGAAGCATGGAGCTTACAAAAACCAAGAGTTGATCACTTAAGGATTTTTGGAAGTGTTGCATTTGCCAAGATACCAGAAGAAAAGAGAACGAAATTGGAGGATAAAAGCCAGAAATGTATTTTGTTAGGTTATCCAGAGAATTCTAGTGGTTACAAACTCTACAATCCTATCACAAATAAAGTTGTGATGTCAAAAGATGTTGAGTTTGATGAACAACAGATTTGGAACTGGAAAAGTGATGAGCAGCATAAGAAAGCTGTAGCTTCAGAAGAAGATGATATAATACAAGCAAGCACCGAAGTGGCTGTGCCGGAATCATCACCTAGATCAGCTAGGTTATACATGATTCAAGAAGTCCAATTATAAGAAGGACAAGACCTATTCAGGACCTATATGATGTGACTCGAAGGATTGATACTAACAATGATGAACTTTCTTTATTTTATCTTTTTACAGGATATGATCCATTAACCTTCGAAGAAGCTTATAGAGATGAAAAATAGCGACAAGCTATGAATGAAGAGATTCATGCCATTAACAAAAATAATACATGGGAGCTTACTACACTTCCAGAAGACCACCAAGCTATCGGTGTTAGGTGGATCTTCAAAACAAAAAGAAATACAAAAGGAGAGGTGGAGAAATACAAGGCCAGATTGGTTACAAAGGGATATAAACAACAATATGGAATTGATTATGAAGAAGTATTTGCACCAGTTGTTCGATTGGAGACAGTAAGATTACTTATCTCTCTAGCAGCTCAAATGAAATGGAAGATTTTACAAATGGATGTCAAATCAGTATTTCTTAATGGAGTTCTTGAAGAAGAGGTATATATTCAACAACCCTTTGGTTTTATTATTTAAGAACAAGAAGACAAAGTATACAAGTTAAAGAGAGTTCTTTATGGGCTTAAACAAGCCCCACGAGCATGGAATTCTCGAATAGATGCTTATTTTATTCAAAATGGTTTTTCTAAATGTCCACATGAACATGCTCTCTATACGAAATCTAACTCTAATGGAGATATCTTGTTTGTATGCCTGTACGTAGATGATTTAATATTTACAGGCAATAGTAGCTCCATGATTAAAGATTTTAAGCACTCTATGAAAAAGGAGTTTGAGATGATCGACTTGGGCTTAATGACTTATTTCCTTGGTATCGAAGTTATCCAAGATAATGGAGGAATTTTTATCTCACAAGAAAATTATACAAAGGAGGTTTTAAAGAAGTTTTTCATGGAAGATTGTCATCCTACAGATACACCTGTTGAATATGACACCAAGTTGACCAAGGAATGTGAAGGTAAATACATTAATCCAACTTATTATAAAAGTCTAGTTGGATGTTTAAGGTATTTGACATGCACTCGACCTGATATACTATTTGGAGTTGGTTTAATAAGTAGATTTATAAAAGTTCCAAAGACATCTCATTTAAATATCGCTAAAAAATTTTTGCGATATATTAAAGGAACAATTGAGTATAGAATGTTCTATTCATCATCTAAAAAGTTGGAGCTCATTGGATATAGTGATAGTGATTAGGCCGAAAGCTACGATGATCGGAAGAGTACAACTGGATTTGTATTTTATTTTGGTGAAGCTACATTCACTTGGTCTTCAAAAAAGCAACGAATCGTTGCTCTATCAAGTTGTGAAGCAGAATATATAGCAGCTTCTTCTAGTATTTGTCATGCAATCTAGCTAAGAAGATTACTCCATGTCACAGGAGAAGTCAACCAAGATTTATGTTGATAATAAATCAGCTATTGCCTTAGCCAAGAATCCAGTCTATCATGAAAGATCGAAGCATATTGATACAAGATTTCATTTCATAAGAGATCATATAAAAAAAAAAAAGAAGTGGAGATACATCATGTCAAGACAAGTGAACAAGTGGCTGATATACTTACAAAACCTCTCAAATTTGAAATATTTCAACAACTTCGAAAGAAACTTGGCATGCTAGATGGAACAAGTTTAAGGAGAGAGAATGTTGGAATTAAACTTGTTCAAATGTCATAAAGAGGTTCATTGCATCAAGAGGGAGATTCATTACATCAAGAAGAAAAAATGGATTAAAAGTCTATAGAAGAATAAGTCAAATTGGTTATTGATTTCTTGAAAGAGAATGATTCATCTTGAATACAATTAATATAATGTATCTTTGGGGACTATATAAACCCGGTCATGAGTCAAATAGAGTTTCTGAAATTGTAAAAGTATTTTTTTGAGAGAAATATAGAAGATTAAAGCTTGTCATACTCTTCCTCTATTTAATATCTCTATCCTCTCTTTCTATCAACATCAACATTCATATATATACATATATATATATATTTGGCATTCCTGTCTTCCTTAAAATCTATTTCTTGGAAATTACTTTTTTGATTCACTGATGGTACGATCGATTTAATTGTATTCCACCTTGATGCATAATAAAAAGCATCATCTTTTTTTTTTACTGACAGACCACTAGAAGGCCTCCTCATTATTCTTTGACGCTGCAGTACACAACCTAAGTGGAACAGATGAAAAACAACTTAATCGTCTCTTCAACATAGATTAGTAGCTTGTGATGTTAAAAGGAGGATATGTTGAGCTGTTTTATATTTCTCTGGCTACATCGTCCATCCCAAAGTGATTATATAGTAGTTTTTTTCTTAATGCATTAGATTCTTCATTCACTCATAGGAAACCAACAACATCCAGTATGACTATTAAATGTTGGTATGTAAACCCGTTTTCTAGATACCAATGGAGCCACACAGATCACAGGTATGGTTTTCAATATCAACTTGGCAAAAGAACAAAATCATGAGCATGATGAATATGCTAAACATAAAAGTTTATAATAATGCATTATGATGCCAGGAAAAGCAAACTGAATCTAATAGCTCACAAGATCACGTAACCATAGAACGGTAGGCACACTGATGAAGTTAATCCAAAACCACTCATCCGTTTGGAGCAGTTTTTAGACTCATCCAAGATAAGTGGGTTGTATTATTAGAGTTTTATCTAGGTGATTTATCATTTATTTAAAAAATTTATAATTCATTTTTTTTTTTACTACTATAAATATATGTTTTTAGACTCATCCAAGACACTACTATAGATTGGAAATCTTATTTCTCTTCGATCTATTGAGGTTTAATAGATGGAAGATCAATAGATCCAGAAAGTGAAAATAAAAAGATGATGGACATTAGAGCAAGTGTTTCCAATCAATTTCTTTCCATCTTCAAAGTTGAAAATTATTAATTTTAGATAATTAACATAACAAAAAAATTATTTCATAAGGATTATGAAATTTGATAAAACTTAGTCTTGTTGAGTATGATCTATAGGATGCCAACATTACCCACGATAAAAAAAGATCAAATGAATGAAAATATACAAAAAAAAAAAATGCAAGAGCCCTCTACAAGCTACAAAGTAATAGATGAGTCCATATTTCCTCTAATCATGTCATTATCAATATTAACAAAAACTTAGAAAATCTTTAAAAATGTGATCTTATAGTGAAAACCTAAAAGATCAAACAATAATAAAATAGTTTGATATGATTTATACTTATCTCTACAGTTTGATATAATGTGATCTTAAACTTATCTCTACAATTTGATATGATTTCTACAACTATAAATGAAGCTAAAGATATAAATGCATTATCTATTGATGAATTAATAGACTCACTTTTAGTTCATGAACAAAAAATTGAACTGACCTTCAATTGAAACTTCACAACATGCTCTTCAGATGAAGATCAATTCTAAGATAAATTAAAAAAATCCAAAAATCAAATCTCAAGGCAAAGGTTAGAATGATAGAGGTTGTTAACGATTTAATTTTTGAGATAGAGGATAAGGTCGACCAAACGAGAGTTAAAGGAATTTCAACGAAGGTAATAAAGAAACCCGTTAACGTGTCTTTGTTGCAAAAAAAAAAAAAGGTTAGACATATTGAAAAAGATTATCGATATAAAAATAAAAATCTAAATATACTTTTCTTCTCTTATTGAAAAATATGATCTTTTTGAAAAAAGTTATTAGAACAAAAATTAAGTAAATTATTATGAAAAAAATAATGATGAGAAAAAAGATAAAAATAATTTTTTTATAACATCCAATAAAGAATGTTTTAGTTTTGTTTGGTTTGGTTTTTAAATAATGAATGAATGTAATAGCCTTATGATAAGTGATCAAAGTTTATTTCATGGTTTGATCAAGTACGTAGTGTAGATGGAAAATAGTAGTGAAATTCAAGTGGAATGGGAAAGGAACCATTGTTTTAAACATCAAATCTAGTAAAATATTTATTGATGATATGATATTTATTTTTAGATCAAAATAAAATCTCATTAGTATAGGGAAATTGATGAGAAAAAATTATTATAATATTTTCTATGAGAAAAATATTTAATTTATAATACAAATTTAAAAATTGATAGCAATTATGAGGATGATAAAAAAAAAAAAAAAAGATGCTTATGTTATTTTTTAGACTTGCACTCACTTCTATTATTATTGATGAATCAGTACTATAACATTGAAGATATGACCATATGAAATATGATAGACTAGAATTGTTTAATAAAAAAGCTACGGTAGTTGATTTACCAAAAATTTAGAATAAGTATAGTATTTGTAAATCTTACGTCTTTGAAAAACAATACAAAAGTTTATCTCAGAAACACCATTCTTAGAGAGCCAAGGAATGGTTGGAGCTTATGCATGTAGTCATTTGTTAGCCTATACAGATTATCGCACGTGATGAAAGTAAATATTTTTTATTATTTATAGATGATTGTACAAGAATGATATAGGTATATTTACTTTGAAAAAAAAAACTAAAGCATGTTCGATTCATAAAAAATTCAAAGCTTACATAAAAAAATAAAGTAACTATTTTATTAAAACTCTATGTATTGATTAAGGAGGTGAATTCACTTCTAAAGATTTTTTTAGATTTTACAAGAATATAGGCATCCACATAGAATTGATTGCAAGCTACACCCCCAACAAATTAGAGTAGTAGAGCAGAAAAACTAAATTGTTGTCGAGACAATGAGATATATGCTTAAAGGAAAAACAATACCAAAAAAGAGTTTTGGGCAAAAGTTGTGAGTGCAGTAGTAGTGTATTTACTAAATCATTTTTTCACATTCAAGGTAAAACACATTATAAAGCATGGTTTGATCAAAAGTTTGATTGAGCCACTTAAAAGGTATTTGATAAAAAAAAAAAAAGTAAACTTGATAATAAAAGCATTAAATGCATATTTGTGAGGTATAATAATAAAATAAAAGGCTTTAGACTTTACAATCCTTCAACTGAAAAATTGATCATAATTCATAATGTTATTTTTAGTGAAGAAGTTTAGAATTCTAATGCAGTTGAAATTTCGACAGTTGTAGGAGAAGAAATCTATAAGGCACATGATATATTGCCCATTATTAAAACCTTACTTGAATCTTCTCGGATTTTGAGTAGTTTTGATTCAAGTGACTAATGATAATGAAACACATCCGAGAAAGTCTTGTAATCTTTCACAAATATATCAACCTAGTGATCTTACATGTTTGGCTTTAGATCTTGTTTTGAAGTTGCAGCTCAAAACGAAGAATGGGTGCACACAATGAATGACAAACCCATAGCTATTGAAAAAATAAGACTTGAAAGCAAGTAAATTTGCCCCTAAGAAAATAAATAATTGGACTCAAGAGGGTTTATCACAAGTCAAATTTAATACTGATGGCTTGCTATAGAAACATAGAGCCCATTTAGTTGTCAAAGGGTATGCTCAAATTTCAAGTATTGATTTTTTAAAAACCTTTTCTTCAGTTACAAAAATTGATACGATTTATTCAATGTTAGCATTTGCAGCTAAAAAAAATAATATGTTTATCAATTTGATGTTAAATCAACCTTCTTGAATGAAAAATCATAAAATGAAGTTTATGCCAACCAATATGAACGATTTAAAATAAAAAATAGGAGGATATAAAGTCTACGAGTTGGAGAGACTATTATACGATTTGAAATAAGCACCATGGGCATACTACAATAGAATTGATAATTACTTCTTTCAATATAATTTTTTTAAAAATTTAAGTGAGCCAACCTTATGTATAAAAGCTCAAGGTATAAAATTTTTTATTGTCTATTTATATGTGAATGATATGTTTTATATCGAAAATTCAGTGGATATGCTTATTGAATGTAAGAAAAATATAGTTGACTTAGGGCTTTTATATTATTTTATAGGAATGAAAATTATTCAAGATATAAATAAAATCTTTTAGTGTCAAAAATAATATGTTAAAGATTTATTTAAAAAGTTTCATGTGACAGCTTATAAGTTAGTAAGGACTCCAATGAATATAAATAATAAGCTGGTGTTAGATGATAGAGTTCAAAAAAATATATATGAGAAGTAGTATAGAAATATAATTGGAGAATTAATTTATCTCACACATTCAGGGTAGAATATTATGCTTGTAGTTAGTTTGTTGTTCAGGTTCATGCATGGCCCTAGAAGGTATCACTTTACAGTAGGTAAAAGAGTTCATGATATCGGTTATGAATAGGTAAAAGATCTTAAGTTATATTCTTATACTAATAGTGATTAGATTGGTCGTACAAATGATTAGAAAAAGTACTTTAAGATTTATACTTAACCTTGGCTCGGGGATGATTTTATGGACAAATTAAAAATAAAAATTTGTTGTTCTCTCAACTTCTAAGGTAAAGTATGCTGTAGCAATTTCATGAACTAAAAAAATAAGAATATGTTACTCTTTCAAGATTATGTCGTGGTTACAAGCACGACATATCAAATAATTTAACTTTGAAGAATTTTAATATATTCTCAAAAAAAGCAAGATAGATCAACTAAAATTTACTACAACAACAACAAGTCTACTATTACAATGATGAAGAATTTTATTTTTCGTGAATGCACCAAAACAATGAATTTTCGTGAATGCACCAAAACAATGAAAAAATTCATATAAACTACTATAGCATTGAAGATCAAGAACAATTTCAAAAACTACTATAGCATTGAAGATCAAGAACAATTTCAAGTTAATCTCTTTTAAATCGGGGGGGTGGTGATAAAATTAATCCAAAACAACTCATTGTTTTGTAAACTATTCATCCGTTTGGAGCAGTTTCAAACAGAAGAGTACTTGATCTTTTTTTATCTACGTAGCTGAGTTTATCATTGATCTTTTTTTACTGCTACAATTATGAGGCACTACAAATTTAAAGTACTCTTCAGACTGTCTTCTCTCTCTCTCTCTCTCTCTCTCTCTCTCTCTTCTCTCTGAAGTTACTCTGTAGGAAGCCAACCCATAGGTAAACTACTATAGCATTGAAGATCAAGAACAATTTCAAGTTAATCTCTTTTAAATGGGGGGGGTGGTGATAAAATTAATCCAAAACAACTCATTGTTTTGTAAACTATTCATCCGTTTGGAGCAGTTTCAAACAGAAGAGTACTTGATCTTTTTTTATCTACGTAGCTGAGTTTATCATTGATCTTTTTTTACTGCTACAATTATGAGGCACTACAAATTTAAAGTACTCTTCAGACTGTCTTCTCTCTCTCTCTCTCTCTCTCTCTCTCTCTCTCTCTTCTCTCTGAAGTTACTCTGTAGGAAGCCAACCCATAGGTATTCTCTAGCAAGTATAGCATCAATAATATCAGAAATCTTGATTAGAAGATACATCTAGATTTGTGACTGAATGCAGTATTAGTTAGCATTAATAATTAATACTGATACTGAATGCAGTATTAATTATTAATACTGAATGCAGTCTAGCAAGTTTAGCATCAATTATTAATACTGAATGCAGTGTTAATAATTAAAACAAATCACTAATAAGTAATAGAGAATAGCTAAAGATCATGATGCTCATAGTGCTACTATAGTTGGGGAAATTAAGTTTTTTGAGTACAACACAATGAATGAAGAAGATCCGAAAGGAATAATATTCTTACCTGAGAATTGACGTCCACAATGGCACCCGAACTCGAACTGTCAGCGCATGCCTTCTTGTACCTCTCGATCGTTGATTTTATGCTGGAATGAGGATTTTTAAGCAACAAATTAAATTAGGAAGCAACATCGCCCTTATGTTTCAGTAGCATCAAATCAATGCATGCATTTAATGCTCACAGAATCGACCAAATAATTCTACAGGACATTGCAAGAAATGTTGAATGAAACCAGTGAATGACAGACAGATGTAATTATGACAACTTTGACAAGATGTAATTTGTCACTGCAGTCCATACTTTTACAAGATCCATTGATCTAAGCATGATTGGATCCACATATCATTCATGAATTATATGGATAACTTGTAGTGTACTTATTCTCGAAGGAAAAAGACACAAATAAGGCCACCTTTCGCATGCCAAAGGAGAAGTTTCAGGGAAATGTTTGCATAATCAGATCACCAAATAACTTAGAAATTGGTTTTATTGATTATTTCTAATAGCTGTTATGGACAACTTAGAGAGGTCCCTGATGCAGTATTACAATGTATATATATTTGCAGCTACTGAAGATCCCAAGTTTTCATTTCTGCAATTACTTGTCTTTTCTGAGGAAATATGCATGAGTTCATGATAGAAACATACAAATTTACCTATACGCATGCACATAATGGAAGGGAGGTAAATGTAAAAGGACTCTCTCGATCTAATAATGTATTTAGGATCTTTTACCTGGTAGAATGTGGAGGAAGAATGTATTTAGGATCTAATAATGTTCAGCAGTATTGAGGCTTTTCGATAGAAAACATATAGCCAGCCATTTCGCTCTTCTTTCCAGGGAAGAAAACATACAGAACATAATAGTCTACAATCTAACCCCGTATACGATTTCATCTTGACCATAGGCACCACAAAAGTCCAACAATTTAACTCCTCTAGCTAAATATCAACTACTGACTGACGACTAGATCTCTCTCTCTCTCTCTAGAAATCTACCACACACACACATACCAGGTCTACAGTCCAACAACGTATCTGGCGAGGGGGGGATTGCTGACAGAATCCATCATAGAGTACTCATGTGATGTGTTCCAACTTTTCTTTCCATTGAAGCGTCACATATCTATCACAAGGGTGAGTCTTTCTGCACACGTTCCAACGGAGCACCAATCCTTGAATCGAACTCAGTGGACCCCTCCCCTTTCGTCACCTCCATTCTACAGATATGGGCAAGAATCCTTTCCATGCAAGACAAAAGCTGCACCGAGTGGCGTGCAAGGTAGGATCGCGCCACTACAAAAGGCAAGATGAAAGATATATGTCTGGGACTGCAGTGATCCTGAACAAGGTTGAGCCACAGCTGGTTGGAACTCTCAAGGCGCGTACAAGCACCACAGCACAGGTCACCTCCATTGGTGGCTTTAAGGGTACAACAACAACACAGTGTGTGGGGGTTCTTTCACTGTTCACATATCTTTATTACCTTGGCTACACGTACACAATCGCAAGGGTACAAGATGAACCTTGTAGGTGTGAGATGGAACCTAAGAAGGAACATGGACCATCATCCACTTGTGCTGGCATGCCAAAACATGGGGGGATCTGAAGCCAACTGAGAAAAGCTACTGATGATCTTGATTTTGTCTAAAGAAGCCGACTGCAATCAGAAACTCAGAATCCAGTGTTGGATACAAATAATGGCCAACCCCAAACCCAGAGGACATAAACCAACCTTTTTTGCTAAGAAATTGGAAATATAAGAGGATGACACTGGCACCACCATTTCTTGGAATAAGAGGATGTCTCATATTGGGATGAGAAAGCACTCTTTAACTGTATGTATGTATGTATGTATGTATGTATGTATATATGTATGTATGTATGTAAGATGAAGGATCAAACATAAGTGGCTAAGCTTGCTGACAATACGAGTGGGTTATGTTCGAATGAGTAACCTTCCATCCTACCTGACTCTGAGCAGGCACAGGATGTAAGACTTCAAATCAGAAAGAAAAACACTTGAGAAAAAATACTTTTGGTTGGAATCATTGCTTACACACAAACACAATTTCTCTCTTTGCTTTTTAAGCCGTTCCATTATGGATGCAAGTGGTAAATCAGAGACATCATTGACTGGCTTGAATACATACTATCGACTCCTCTTTGTCAATATTACATTACAGCATTAAAAAGACTGTCATTAAAGACTGACCAAGGAGGAGCAACTATCACTAGATGACCAAGGAGGAGCAACTATCATTAAAGACCGACTGATTTTACTCCTTCACTGGATGACCGAATTAGAATCAGTGATACTGTCGGAAGAATTCAAGCACACTGACAACCTCAAGGGGTGAATTAAAGATTAGACTCAAAATTAAGGTGACCCCCCTCTTGTTTGACGGATGACACGAGAAGCAAAGCAAGCAAAAGTATCTCGTACTTGTTACGAGAAGTTGATATAAAGTATGATGTCAAGTACGATATTTGATTTTTCTTTTTCGAAAGATGAAACGATGGACAACAAGCATCTATCGTACTTACTACACACTGCGGAATGGTCAAGCAGCAAGTCATGTTTCCGGGGATGGGAAACGAATGCGTAGATGAAGCAGAAAAGAGAGATGGAAAAGAAAGTGGCACAGAAAAGGAAAAGGAATTAGGGTTGGTAAATCTAAGAACATGTTAGTTTAAGTAAGATTCAATAAAAAAGAATTCAAAAAAGTGATTGGTAAATCTCATATTTCTCTTTATCAAGATAGATAATTAGGGTTTGGTTTTAGTCGATCCTAGTAATCTTAGGAAGAGGTTTTTGATTCAGCTGCACTCCTGTTGTAGATATTTGATCCTGAGCAATAAACAACAAAGATGTAATAAACAATTTATTGATGCATATGATTGTCAAAAGATGGGAAAAACTTAAAATACTTGAAGCAGTTGTACAAGGTAAAAGTTTGAAATGCATAACAACCACACAAGACATACAAATAAAGCAGTTAGTGAGGCTTTCTTTCAGAACATAGTCGAAAACATTTCTCAAACAGATATTTACATTTTACGTTTGGAATTAGAATAAACAATGAAGCATCATCATCATCATCATCAAAGACCTGAGTTGACTCAAAATGGATTTCTCAATGTTGTCTGCTCTCTTGTCATCGGATTTCGTTTGAAATCTTCAACTTTATAACTAGAGATCAAAGCCAACTGTCATGCTTTTTAATGAAGAAACTCTTGTGTCACTAGAATGAGTTCCCAATCTTATTTTGTCTGTCACATGTTAGACAACAACAATCGACAAGCAAATTATGCAGTCAATATCCTAGTGGTTCAGTAAGTTTCGGTTCTCTCTTAATTTGTACCCTTAAAAGCAAACAAGTTTTCGGGGAGAAACCGTTCGAATACGGGCAATTTTCCCCTCCAAACTTTTTCTTATTGAACTCTCCAGTCGTTCACAGGCAAACAAGTCCCTAGGAATCCTACATGTTGACAAAGAATGATAACACTGAACATGATGTCCATGGTGTTGATGATGATGATGATGATGATGATGATCACATTAAAACAAAAAAGACGATGAACAGGATGACAGATGACTCAACTTGCATGGAGTAATTCTCAGTGTTCATACAGATCGCGAGACGAGCAGATCAATTTTAGCCAACAGTGAGCTTATTTTCATTCTCAACCGCTTAACTCTCTTTTTTACTCTTTCATAGCTTCCCCAATGCCATCTCAAACTAGCCCAACTTTTCGAGCCAGATATCCCACAAAACATCTGCTCATTCTAAAACTCTATTCAAATACATGAATATTCTGGAAATAAGAAGAACCATCTTTAGAGCAATGCACCTAATCAAGAAAGCTGATTATATTTCTAGACACATACATACACGGAAGATCGGAAGATTTCCAAGTAGATTGAGAAGAAAAAACCAGTTAAGAGTGGAGGCCGAAATAACTGAATATATAAATGCTCTTGAAATTGTTTGCACCATAAGTAAGCCAATTACAGCCAACGACTACAATATGCCACACAAAGTAAGCAATTATCATCTGGACAATATATTAGCCATCAAGAAGATACGATCCATATCCCTTTTCAAAATGTAACCATACTAGTCATCTGATGTCATATCATACCATGCGGTACCAGTTTGGGTGAGATAGGAGGCAATCCTCCCTTGTAGGCATCCATACAATAATGGTCATCATTGATACAATGTTCCAAAAGAAGGAGATATATTTCTCTTAAATGGCTGCGGTGACGAAATTATTCTCCAACACATCTCTACCTGGAAGAGGCTGAACACATCTTAAACGGTCACTAAATATCAGCTTGTTCTCTTCTCAAGAACTCTGATGGGCTAAATTACGTTTGATTTCCATCCCATATATCTGGTGAAGTTCTCATCCACTGGTCTTATGTCCAGTCTTCTAAATTTCTAAGCTTTCTAAGCCAGAGTATGCTTGTACACTCTAATCCAGATTTTACATATATATATATATATATATATATATACCCTAAGAATCTGTAATTGTTTTACCCAATACATATCTTTCAATTCTGAAGTTCATATAGTCCTCTAATACGGCAGTAATACCTACCTATATCTAATACCTAGAAAGCAAGAACATGATGCAGTGATAACACTGTCAATGGGAACTGGAGTCTAGAGATGTACTTAGCAGCAGAGTTTCTAATCAAACGTTCACCTTATCAGAGGCTTCACAGTGTGCTACATTTCGTCCTTTCTCCTTCTCAGCGTTCCAACCTCCCACTCTTGTAAATCATCATCCCACAAGATTGACGACGAAGTTAAGGTTTCGTCAAAAAGGAAAGACAAGATAACATAAAGAGGCCACCTTGGGAGAACACAAAATGGCCCGACGACACCCCACTCCTCGAGCGTGTAAGTGACGTGAATAGGCGCATGGCCCGAGAAGTAAAACCCCTTCCCCGGTTCAAGGCAATCATCATCACGTAGTACACATCTCCGAACAGCCATGCTCCCCTCATGGCGCATGGTGGTGAGGCGAGAAGAGAGAGAGAGAGAGAGACATAAGGTGTTGCACCAGAAAAGAAACCAATTCTAGCGAGGCGCCAGTTTCCCTGGTGGTGACAAAAGAGGCCCAAACCCTAAGAAAGAGAAGAAATTTGAATCCTGGGCAAGGTTTAGAACTCAAGATGCAAGAGAGGCAGGAAAGGTGGTTTTGAAGGTAGCTGCAGGGACGGAGGCTTCGTGAACGCAATGCAAACACCAAAGAAAACAACAACTTGAATGCATAGAGAGATACAACGTTTTGGTGATACTAAAGAACCACAAGGTCATCAATGGAGACAGGTAATGCATCTAAAGGGAGCGTCTTTCTGGAAATGTAAGCCTATGGATTCTTGTCAATGGAGGGATCAGACAGGCACTAATTGAAGGCAGGCAGAAGCCACATCAATCCCACACAGAGATAGAGAGATTTGACCAGGCAAAACCAAACAAGAAAAAGAAGGATAAAGGGAAACAAGAAAACCTTACGAATAGCCTTGAAATTGTACACACCTTACAGTTAGTAGAGAGAGCCATCTTCAGGAGAGACTGCAATTTTTTCCGAGTTGAAGATAGGAACGTCCTATTCCTATGCATCGTTTCGAATCCCTAGCCATTTATAGACACAAATGTTCCACAAGTAAAAAACATAGATAGTGGTATCTAACATCTATCCATTCCCCCCTTCTTCTTTGGCCACTACAAGTACATACAAAACCTTGCAAAACATCATCAAAAAGGAAAGGATGGACTTAGCTGGAGCTCGATCTCCATCCCCGACATCCTCTTCCTTTCTCTTCTCCCCAAAGGCCCAAACGGGCACGGAGTGAAAATTATATGAGGTAAGAAGCTGATCCATAACAATATCTACAGATCCTCAAAGCAATTCTCTTGTAAAGTTCTTCAGCAACTTGGTGTATTATTGTCGAGTCATTATATGATCAAGGGAATAGCATGAAATGTAGAGTTCAACACACCGACATACTTGTTATTGGCGTACTCATATAGCCTGCCGCGGCTGGAGAACACGATTAGGGCGACCTCGGCATCGCAAAGCACAGACAGTTCGTAGGCTTTCTTCAGCAGCCCATTCCGGCGCTTGCAGAACGTCACTTGGCGGTTTGTGGTGTTCTCGATCCTCTTGATCTCAATCTTACCCCTTCCCATCTTTGTTGATGTCCTTTGCACCGAAGCTGAGCTGAAAAAAAGGAAGAATTTCTAGTCTTAACAACGGCAACACAAGAAACCTAATCTCCATTATCTCATCTTGTGTTGGTATCTAATTAGGAGGCTCGAGGATTCGGGTAAGTCAGTATATATCCATGCCGTGAACGAAAATTAAGAGCCAAAAATTAACCGAGCAGAAGAATCTTGAAGAACTTCTGAACTGTACAGTTGGGAAGAACGAAATCAAGCTTCAGTTAAAGAAGAAATCTAAAACTGTCTCAGAAAATGATCTGTATTCAGATCAGATATGACTGGGTTTTTCTCGCATATATATGGAGTCAAAACATGATCATGGTTCTCAAAGTTTTGAGTACCCTAACACCCAAACAAGAATCAACAAGAAAGAAAGCTCTCCCACAAGAAACATCAGCCCTCTCCTCCAAGAAAATTAAACCAGAAACATCAGCCCTCCCACTTGCAACACCGAGGATGGAAATCTAAGGGAGCTGAACGAGAGGGGAAAAAGGAGTAGTAAAAGAGATTAACCTCCAAGCACTCAAGAACTTCTTCCTGACTAAAACTAAAAATCAAAGAAGATCAAGAAATCAAGGCCACTCGGAAGCCACCGTTACCGACTATGATCTCTTCGACAGGAAGGTGTCGCCGACTACTCCGACTCCCAAAAAAATGCGATGGCCAAAGGTACAGAAGTGAGATTGGAGAACCAAAAACAAGAAAAGATTAGTGGATCTCGAACAATTTCACGACCTTCTTTCCCCTCGAAAAACTCCTCGAAAGAAAGATCGGCGTCTGCTCGGGCTTCGTCTCGCCCGCAGTCTTCGGATTCCTCCCAAGGATGGAGGAGGAGAGGAAAAGAGACAAAGCAGCCGCTGCATGGCCACACCAGCGTCCTCCTTTTTGATGGCCGCTTCCTCTTTATCTTGTCCTTCGCGTGCATCTCCCTATCGTACGCCGGCGGGCGGAGCTGCTCACCCCCCTCTCGTCACAAACTTTGTCCGTTTTGGGTTATCTCATTTCGAGTAAACAGTTCTGGAGGACTAGTTGACCAGAGAGCGCGCAGAAGCGCTCGGCACGTGCGGTCGCGGGTGTGTTTCGGGCTCAACCGGAACCCACCCGCGACGATTTGGTGTCGTCGACAGCTGTGAACCGTACGATCGACGGGCCGTTCTTTTTTGGGTTGCCAAAAAGTGGGTAGACCGGGGTGGCGATCGGGGAGGACCGGAATTGGGTTAAAACGGTGGTGTCCGTATCGCCGATTCGGAGAGGAGGGGTTGGGAAATGGCTGTGGCCCACTTATTGGACGGCAAAAGATTGGGCACGTCACATCACAGATCGCAGTGAGCGAGTGACATCGGTGATGGACTCCAATTAGGAGAGGCGTTCCGGTGTCCACGACGCCCCCACCGCGGGTGCCGTGACACCATCCTCACCCGTGGGCCCACAGGTCAGGCTCACGTGAGAGTCACATCGGATGAGTAGCCTACTTGAGTTAAAGAGGATGGGATAAATATAATCATAATTATCAGAATCTCCCAAAGAGAAAGAAAAGAATGGAATGGAATGGGCTACGGATTATTGTTGTGAGCTTGCGTCCAGCAGGGTTAGTTTCCTGCATGGTTTGACTTCTCGTTCTCGAGCATTCAACTCTCCTCCATGAGAAGAGGAGAAAACGAAGGTGCAGTTATTGATTGGGAGAACATTTGTGCTCCTCTCAAGAGCAGAAATGGAACTCACCTCATTCAACCCTCGGTTAAGAAGGAAGCGTGAAAGGGACATATGATGAATAAATAATATGTTGTCTTCGACAGTGATACTTCCAAGGATGATATTAGTGGATAAAGTTGATTTGTTAGATCTTCTACTAGGTCTCATATTTTTATTTTCTGCCATTTGGAGGAACAGGTCGTGATGCGTATCCATCATCTTGTAATAGTAGTCATTAGTAGATAATATGTCTTAATTCAGTGACAAAATGTCCAGGAGGTTTACTTATAAGACAATAAATGGGCAAGATCTCCACTCGAAGGACAAATAAAGTGAGTTTGTGTCTTGATAATCCAACAACAGCAACTTTGATTACTGATAGTACAAAAACACTGAGCTGAGCTAAAAGTCAATTAGTAGATCAGGAGTGGGATTGGTTGTCTCTCATTTTAGTTGTCTGTCTTATTTCCTATTTCCATGTCTTGCTCTTCCAGGAGCATTTACAGAACAATAGCAAGGTCAGAGAGACTAGACTGCTGCCTCTTGACTCCTAATGCAATCCAGATTTCAACCATTTGCTCTGCTCTGCTCTGCTCTGCTCTGCTACTATGTTGAGTTCAGCAGTACAATACATATTTATTTGTGCCTCAAATCAAATCTTAGATTTTCATGAGTTCACATGTAGTCTTTAATGAAATATTATCGAGAGTGACAACTCTGTCAATTAATAATTTCAAGTGATTGACACCTGTTTTCATAATTGGATATCTGTTGGTGGGTGCTCTATCCACTCTTTTTTTTAGTATATGATAAACTTTAGATTTATTATTATTATCTTCCTTGCCAATAGTAACAAATGGATGATTAGAGAAAATGCTTGAAGATATATTAAGTAAATAGTAATCCCCATCATCATCATCATCATCATCATCAACAACATCTTCAAGTGAGGACAAGTGTTGTCTTGCAGGTGGGCAGGTCAATTTCTCTTTCACGAGTTCTTAATCAAGACAAGAGATCGAAAACTGACTATATTTATTAGATTTCCTATTTGAGTGGTGATCCAAATATAGAATTCAGTTCCGAAAAATTGCTCTCTGGGGTCCCCCAAATTTAATGGGGGGTGGAGTCCCTTAACCTAACTTGTATGTACAGTTAAATTCTGCAGGGTGAAGACCACAGAAATTGTTTCTCCATTCAAGCTTTCACATCTCTACCATTTTCTGCCTCTTTGTTATGTTCATTGATCCATGCACACTCGAGCACTGCTGGGTCGGGTCGTACAATAGATGGATGGATAGTCGTCATCTTCTCTTTGTTTGTGTGTGAGGAGACTTTTGCACACCTTTTGTAGTTGGGCAATCTACTTTTTTTACAGTTTACTGTAATATTGTAACTTGCCTGAGATACATTCTCTTTCATTCTTCTTCTTCTTCTTCTTTTCTTCTCTCTCTATCATAATCTCCATGGATTTAATACACCTCCGAGCATGTCCACTGTTCCAATGAATCCCATTACTAAGAATGGGGGAGTTGGCCTTGGAGATTGGCCATGCCGGGAAGACTTGCATGCAAGATATCTTGCTCGGTGCAAGTTGGTAGGCACCAAATCCTATTCCCTACGTACTACACAAGTGGGTGGTGGACATTATACCATTTCAGTGCCTATTCTATCTATTCTCCACCAGCACAGCACGTAGGACAGCAACGGAAGAACAATTCCCTCCGCCTGAAACTTGTAGGACAGATTTATGGCAAACATTTATCGACTCAAATTGATATATTTTACAATGCCTCTGCTAATGAAAGGTACATCATCTTCTTCATCTTCATGATGAAAGTTTAAAATTTTTGGACTACTCCGGTGAAGGTCAGTAAATCCAACATGATCTCAAAAAATGAAAAAGTATCCTGATGTGCAAAGTATTTTTTAATACCCTAATTAGTTTTACGTCGGAAGTAGATAACGAGTATGATTGACTTATATGAACATGATGAGTATACTATATAAACTTTAGCTTAAACATTTTGGTCTGTAATTTAGATCAAACGGAGTTATTGACCGATTCACTCATCAGACCCAAGATAAGAGGATCAAATTAAGAGAAAAGCACTATTTATTTATATGCTGGATTAATTGCTAAGGTAATGCAATTTCAATTAATTGGTAAAAGAAGAGAGCAATCAAGGAATGATATCTCCCTCCTCATAGCAGACAAACATCAAATATGCTTATGAGGAAACGAAAATTTGCAATTTTAGATGGATAAATCAGTAATAGATATTCCCAGCAACCAAAAAAAAAAAAACAGGATTCTTGCTGCAATTTTAGTCATAATTGAAACTACTTAGAAAAACAGTTGGTCATGAAATAATAAGAGGCTTTACTCAAACAAATCTATTATCTTCCACAGCAACTTTAATCCCTTTTTTTTGTACAGCAACTTCAATTAAGGTTTCACCTCACTGTGTCACACATTCTCCAACGATAATTGGTTGGCAACCCACGTTCTACAAAGCTCTTTAAAGACAAAAAAAGAAAAAGGTAAAGTGTGTCTTTAAGGATCAAAATGGAACACTAGAAATTGATCAAACCATATAATAAAACAGCTTGCAGCATTATAAAACCCCTAAGAATAAGATAATAAAACAGCTTGCAGTTTGCAGCATTATGCAACATAGACTCCACCGTCTATGTTCTAATGAGCTTTAGCTTCTCTTTCATGTGTAAGGCTGAAGCAATCCATAGCAACAATTTTATGAGGTTATCTCTAATGAGGATACAAGTCAATAAGATTTGTAGATCTAAAAAGGTCTAGTAGTTATATCTTAGGAGGAGCAACTCACAAGAGTACTACCATTAATTGTGCACTCGTACAAAAAAAATGCATATCTTGTAGGAGATGACAACAACACTTGGCTACTTCAGAGCTTGTAGGGCAAAGAAAATGAGGCCTTCTTTCATTCCTCAGATACAAGCACAGAAAGAAAAAGTGATGGATATCTAACTCGTGGGGAGAACAAGAGTTCCTTCTTGTGTCATAAATGGTGTGGCATTGGGTTGCTGCAACAGTTTGGTAATGCAGAATAAGCTAGAGAGATGGAGCTTTAACAAAACCTGCGAAGAAGAGTAATAAAATATGTAGCTTTCGATATCTCATGTGCATACCAACAAGGAGATGAAAAAAAAATCCCAACAGCATGCATGAATAGGTATTTGCCAAAAAGTCTTGAATGCCTAATTCCACACATCTCAACAAATCCATCTCTCCTCTTTGAATGCCTTGGGAAGACATATATGGTTGTCACGGTAGGTTTATTCTTACAGAAATGCTTGACCTCAAGAAGCCAATGCCTAACTGCTCAGATCAAGAACATTTCTTTTATGACACATTCATGGTCTTGAAACTTCTACAGCTCTGGTTGAGCTCAAGATGCCGAAGCTCCTCAAATCAAGTACAACCAAAGTTAAAAGAGCACCTATAATTTAGCCAATACATCATCGTGAGAACTAATCAAGCACTGTAGTCAAAGTGGGGTTTCCAAGGAATCTTAACTCCATCACCTCATCCAATCAAAGTGCTGATGTCCATGAGAGAGTCACTTTCATTGCCAAGTTTAGTTCAGCAGCATCTGCCACCGGACAAGCCATGGGGGGACAGACCAAAAAGAAGCATGAAAATGGCAGTTGTGGTCCAAAGGAAATATACAGAACTGATGAGATAGGAACAAGTTTGATGGACTCATTGTTCTGTATTCTCTCTGGCTGAAGAGATCAGGATGGCATTGGATGCCACTACCCCTTAACAGATGAAAATGGAATCCTCAGGTCTCTAATCTAGTTGAAATCCTCTGCTGCCAACACCACCGCCACCACCACCATCACCACCCATAGGCAAAGCAACCCAAAGTGGGTGGGTGCCAATCAGCCATGTGCCGTACCGAACCCAGTTGTCTTCCATTTTCCCAAAGATCACAAGTGAAGATACACACCAGACCTGTTATTATGGTTTTAGTCCACTCCAAAAGCAGAGCTCTAACTTGGTAATTTCTGAGCACAACTTGGATGAGACTTGATCCTTGCATGCATCCAATCTTTATATGATCTACAAAAGGATACAGGAATTAGCTTGTGAAATATAAATATGAAGATCCATAAATTATCACAATCCGACCCGATGAGAAAACTCATTAAATTGATGAATCTAGTACCATGTGACGCAAAATAATCCAAAACCAAAAGGTAGCCCAATATTATGCCCTAATATGTGGCATGTGAGAACCAATTTTCTAATGTTTTCACACTGTAATGCGCCTCCGACTTCATTCATATATAATAGTCCTTTCCTAATTGAACCCTTTATCGCACCTTATCTAACCCTAATACCAATTATTGAGATCAAACATGATAGGAAAACTGGTCATTTAACTTGATGAGCCTAGAAACATATGATCTAATATACATAAGTTAACGGTTGTGAACTCATTTACCCACACGTAGAGTCACATATATCCTCTCACTTATGATGTAGAATAAAATCAGGGTGTCACAATCTCGGAGTGTCATAATAATAACAACAGTATATTCAGGTGATAACGAAAGAGAGAACTCTGAATTAGCAAGGTAAATGATTGGATCAATTTGAATGAATACAAGCAAGAACAAGACCATAACCATCATTGGCAATACAGACAAGCAAGATCAGTAAATCAGTGTAATCTTTTTAGTTGATCTTTTCCAAACAATTCTACCAATAAGAGACTATTAGTTGATGACAATTTCTGCAATACTTCACATTGAAAATGATCCGTATCAAGGGATTACACACCCATAACATACGTGGCAGGTATGGAATTGTTCCTTGTTCAGAACACATGAGCTATCTGCTCTAAGAACCACCAGTGTGACATCCAAGGCCCAAGTGATGATTATTCCGTGTCAGCAAGGCACCTATCTGAGGAGACATTGGATGTTAGCAGCAACCTTTTCATGAATGGCTAAAGAAAAGAATAATGCAAAAAAAGAAGAAGAATGAGAGGATCTGAAGTGGTGTGTCTCCTATGCATTCCCTGGTGAAAACATCCATAAAACAAAAGCATTACAGAAGGCTGAGAACAACAGTTCATGAACTTCTACACAACAGTAGCAACTAACAAAACTGAATGTAAGAACTTAAACCTTTAGAATTGTGTTTTCCATGCTTGGACATCTTCGTACTTCTTTACAGTATCCATCAAAGCTTAGCTTTGCAGTTCTTCTGAAACAATCTGAAGCTACTACAGGGGCTCAGATCTCCATCTGAACTTGAAGTACATTTCCATGCAGTTGCCAAAGCCTACAAGTGTTCTTTTCTTTGAAATTCCATTGCTGGTCTTTGGAAAAACTAAAACATTCTCACCATGCAAAATACAATGATGCACACAATACCAAGCTATGATTTTCATCAAGAATATGATGGGTCTATCAGGATGGGGGTAGAAAATCTGAAGTATGGGCTGCCAGATATCACAATATTAGTTTCAGTCGAGCAGACAACTATGTTTCATGAAATTCTACTCCTAGCAAGATTGAGAGAACATCTATGACAGATTCACAAATAGCTCCGAGCTCTTGCAGATTATTCAACAGTTATTTGCATCATCGACTACTTATATTGCCATTGTACTTGATGGAACCCAACACTCCACCAGATAGCAAGTCCCTTGGTAAGATCTTGAATTCTTGACTAAAAATCTGGATGCCACATTTAATCTGTCAGGATTTATGAAAGATAAGAATAGTCTTTCTAGAGAAAGGTTGCAGAAGGGCTTGATCACCTAGCCAAAGTCCACAAGCAAGTAGGCTTTCTCAAAGGCATCAACAGACTTACAGAATATAGCCACAAATAGAAACCATTCAGATGTAGATTTTAATATAAAAAGGGTAGGTATTGTTAATCCACTTTAGGGGGGATTACCTTGCCTATTTCCTAAAATAAACCAAAAAGAACACTGACATTCTTTAGAACTACTTGCAAACAAATTGTGTTTCGCATAAAATTTTCCCAAAAATCTTCAAATCTATACTAAAAAGGATCAAGATAAAGAAAAATATTGTATATGTTATAGCCAATAATGTAACAATTACCTCGTAATTGCATAATTTTATCCCTGAAACCTTTTATCAGAGATCAGAATGTAACTATTAAATCTGATCATAATATAATTCTGGCTACTCATATTATCCTAATAACTACAGAATGATAATATAAAATCAATTCTCAATCTAGCACCAGCTGCTTACTCGTACGACAGTATTCTGCCCTTGTACATATCCAAGGTTCATTTCCAGCTAGTGCAATATGTTCTTCGTTATGCTTTTGACAGTATTCTGCCCTGGCACATATTCAAGGTTCATTTCCAGCTACTGCAACATGTTCTTTGTCATGATTTGAGCCAGTGCTTTTTATGCATAGACAGGTTGAGAGGTGTGTCCTTCATCATGCTTTGAGCCAGTGCTTTTTATATATAGGCAGGATGAGACGTGTGGCTATGAATCCTACCACAATTGTCAATACTGAACACCCAGGCACATATACAACCACCTAAAACACTGGCCAAGGGTACTACTAGCTGTGTACCATTTGGTGGTTTATCACCTCATGGATCTATTATCTTTCAAAGTAAATGTTACAATCGTTGCACCTAGTATTATGCAATAAGTTGTACACAAACCATGCAGTAGCTCTATGAATGTATTCCAGAGAACATTATCATAGACAGTTCTAATTTGGAAAATGCAAGACTTTAAATTTCATTGTACAAAGATAAGCCTTTACTGTGCTAGCATGATGCCTATCAATTGGCACATGTGCTATGCCAAACCAAAACAATGTAGGTTTAAACTGGTACAATCAATACCTACTAGAATGGCACATGATAACAAAGACAAATGGGCAATTAGATCCATGGGCACCTCATCATTATAACTTCCTACAAAATCCAAAAAAACTTAAATCCCACAGAAATATATACAAGCATAAAATGCAAAAGTTGAGGGGAAAAAGTTACGTTCTTTTTTATTAGAAAGAACTTGTTTGGCAACAAGGACATTGCATCTCTACTATTATAACACTAGCTACGAGGTGTCATGCTGATGAATGATGTGCCTTGAAAATTAGTATGTCATAATTTTAACTGTTGTATTCTTCATTGAACTAATAAACTTATTTTGTTGCATTAATCCAACGTCTTTAGCTGTTCCCACTACCAACTCATACGGCCTAAAGGGCCAGTTTTAACTAATTACATAATAGCATGTTAACCACAAGATATAGCTTCAAGGGCCTAAATGAAAACACAATTCCCCACAAATCTCCCAATGAATATTTAAACATAAGTCGCTAAGTAATTAATCTAAGCATAATCCGAATATGATATTGGTACATAATGAACAAAAGAATAGTAAATTATGAGTCAAAATTAACTGTTAACATCAAAGCGCGATATGACGATTGACGAATACTACATGATGCAAGATCAAGATCAATTATAAAACCCTACACAACGATCACAAATTTCACAATATTATCAAATAGTCGGCCAACACAAATTTGTGTCAACTCATTTATCTAGCTCCCAAAGGCATTAATATACCTAGATCTCTTGGTATAGGTTCGTTGACTTGACAGACATTACCTTCCAAATTGGTGTATCTCACAACTTCGTATCATGATACACCTGAATACCTACATAATTACCTGAGGTTGTCAACCATGAAACAGATAGTAAGCTATTCTTCACTTCTAGCACATGATAGACATTCTCCAACCGCACTTGATACAGGCAAAATCAAGGTAACATCAGTCTTACCAACATGTGTACTCGGAAAGATCATGAAAGTAAAAGATGATATTTTTAACCGTAAATCAATTCCAGAATTATGAAAAACAGGTTTAAATCTTTACAACCAGTACAAATATCTAACCAGGAAAGCATTTCCAACTTCTCTAAGTTTGAACACTAGTAAAAATCTGAACCTACTATACAATAGACCTCCCAATAACGCAGGAAAAATGTTATGCATCTGATGAAAGTTGACAAATTTAACGAAAAATATCTAGCAAAAACGGAATCGACATGGATTAACAAACTAAAAAAACACTTATTTTGCAACCTGTTTATACCATTGCATATATTTAGACAGGTAGCGAACACTAGAAACGAAAGCAAAAGTACTATCCACAACCAGAGGAGAATAATATGAAGTTAGTCTACAAAAGGAAGCCTGATCGATCTCTCATATATCGAGGTATTTACTCAATAGAGCCTTTGTTTGGAGAAGTTACGATCTTTGACGAGCAATTTTATGAGGTGCACAACTGAAAAGAACACTACAAAGATCAAATCATTGGAACTCTTCACGCAATCGACTTGTCTAACGATACAATAAACATGTAGAAATTGGAGGAGAGCGAACCTGGTAAATCCATACGAGGACGTGAAGCCGAACGAGTAGTCGGCATTCTCGCTCTTTCGCTCTCGTCTTCACTCGCCTCTCACCCTCCTCCATCTTCCGAGCAAACAAATTAACCCTTACTTTGATTAGATTTACACTAGAACCTAATATGGATCTTCGAATTACCGGGTTGATCCTGAGTGCGTCCGGTTTACACTCCGACCCGATAGAGGAATAGCTGTTCCCGAGATCACGGGTCTAATTTCTCGAATCCGCCTGGTTCAGATATCATGTACTCAGCCAGGCTCGGGTCTAATTACGCCTAAAGTTATGACCGGTCCAATTCTAAGACTCGGGTCGCACCATACTTCGTGGTGCGCAGTTCTTTCGCTCCTTTCCCACCCTCGCGGCTCTTTTCCTACTCGACTGCCTCCTCCGATCGAGTCGGTGGAGAGACGTCATCGATCGCAGGTATTCTTCCGTGCGCCTGGGATCATCCTAATAATCATTCGCCGCTGCGGCCTCATCCGGTCGACCGCGTTTCTCGTCTTAATTTGGTTCTCCTCTTTTCGTGTTTGATGTTTTGTGGCAAAAAAAATCTCCTTTTTTGTTTGTATGTCTCTCTGTATCTTCGAATCGAATATACTTATTTTTTCCCTTGATGATGAGTGTCGTGATTCCGCAAATTTTGGTGGGTGGTTTTGGGGTTTTGGATTTGGTGGAGGGATCTGGTCGAATTCGTACTGGTAGTTGCTAAGCTATTAGTGGATGCCGAGAAATTTGCTGTGATCGGGAAATGTATTAGCCTCAGTGTAATCGATGGAACTAATTCTAATTGGTGGCTTTTGCCTCCTGTACTAGCTGCCTTGGATGCTTCCTGTTGATCACATCCTAACTTAAAAGAGCCCTACGGTAAATCAGCAAGATTTTTGTTCGAAAAGATAATGGCGAGTCTTGTTTTGGACCAAGTGTCTGTTCTGACATTTCAGTGCTAGTCTTGGAGGGCATAGAATAATGAAACTGGCAATGATGGCAATATCTGTGATGTTCAACTTAAATACATTATTTTTACTTCTTATGTTATTTTGTATATTTGAAATCTTAAATTTGCATTTTTTATTTTGCTATTCTTTCGCACTTTTCAAATCATTTGCTTTATAAGAACTTAATTGCTTTTGAGGGACACCACCTACATCCTCAAGATGCACTTTGGGGCATTTCGTTGGCATTTAACAAGTTTTTTATCGCCAGAAATTCTTGCTGTTGTAATGTTATCTCTGGATCTTCAGTTTCTATATCTTATTCAGCTTTGCTTTATAAGGAACTGGGATGGATCAACTTATATTCATGTATCTGCAACTAACCTAACCTTGACTTTAAACTAATAATTTCTGTTCTTGGTTCTATAAACCTAGACTTGATTGTGACACTTTGTTTTTAACCACAGTTTATATCTGTTAAATGGATCTAATGACTTGACATGACAGTTGGATATCATCCAGTGCTTTGTGGATTTTACATTTAGATCATACGTTTTCAATATAATGACAAACTCATGTGCTTTCTCGCATGTTTCAGGATAATCAATTTGGATTGCAGAAAATGCATCCTCCTCTAACTTTGCACAGGCATCCTATGTGTGCTGAAGTATGTGCTTCTTCTTTTCTTCTTACGTCGGACGCACTTTCTTATATTATTAATATGTTGATGTTCTATCTTGATACTATGGTTTCTCTATCATTTCACTTATTTTCCTTGTTCAGTTAGTTGTATGGAGAATCACCCGATACGACATGCTTATTTCATGATTTTTAAAACTCGTCCCAAGTTATTAACTCTCTCTTCAAGCTATATAACTTGATCGTAATTAAAAGTTGACCTTTATTTGGGACTTACGTTTTTGTTGTTATTGTTATTGATTCTTTCCTCTTTCGAGATTTTTGTGATTGGACATTCCTTTTGCTTTGCAAATTAGATTGAGATTCAGTTTTTTGGTTGTTCGTCCAGATTATTGAGGAGTTCCAGAAGTGTCATGCAGACCATCCAATTGGAAAGTTTTTCGGGGAATGCACTGAACTAAAGATAAAGCTTGATCGATGCTTTCGACAAGAGGTGATTTTTTTTCAGATTTTTTTCCTTGATTTTTCAAACTTGTCTAGAAATTTATTTGATGTTTGTAATTCTTTCCCTTTTTACTGTGTTATGGTTTCATGTTGCTCATGTTTCATTTCCTTCTATGTCACTGTGTTCTTTGGATAGAAAGCTGTGAAGCGGAAGGCTAACTTCGAGGAAAGCAAAAAATTCAAGGAAAGATTGCAGGCCTACAGAAAAGAGATGGCACAGAAAGACATATAGGGATATCCCTTGCATGGATCTCTGGGAGATGAACAATTATGTACACCGCCTAATAAGTCTAAATTGTGAACGACATGCATCTCCTGGTTTGACTTGAGCCATTAATATACAGTTTTGCATCGAATGGCCTGCACCGTCCTGTGACACTGGAATTAATATAATTTGTTGTTTTATATTTTTAATGTACTATGATAACTAGTATAATGCTTAATGATATTTATCCAGCTCTTCTTCTTCTTCTTCTTCTTCTTCTTATTCTTCTTGTAAAAAGACATGTTTTATTCACCAGTATATTGTGTACCCCAAAATGTTTAGTAAATTATGACTTGTTATTTTCTGGAACTGATGACTTTATTGTATTGCATTTGTTCTTTGGAATCTTTTATAAGTTCAACAATGAAATTTTCCTTTCTCAACTTGGTTTCTAACAATCATAAACATAACATCATTTTCTCTCTTAGAATTTGAATTTAATATATAGATTATTCAAAGCTTTAAGGTTTAGTAATGTGGGATTCTGGAGTTTACAGTCCATAAGTTTTCTTTTAAATAAATACATATGTATCTAGCAAATAAACTTGTGAAAACCCTGGTTTGGATTATTTTTCTCATGAACATGTCCTAACAAAACCTTGTTTCATATAAATAAACGTCTGAAATATGTATGTAAATGCATGAAATATCATCAAACAAAAACCCAGTTTCTTGTTCTCCAGATCCAGTCAAATATGAATTTAATCAAAAGGTGTATGCATTGCTGCAGTTGCAAATCGAGAAGATGGCATGCAGCCCCTGTTGCCTCCTTCCCCTTCATCCAACATACAAATGAAGCATTTCTACCGACTGCTAGCAGGATATTTCTTTGATCAATGTATATACAGTTTTTTTCTTAAAACAAAAACATATATATATATATGTATATATATATATATATGTATATATATATATATATATGTATACATATATATATATATATACATACATATATATATATACATACATATATATATATACATACATATATATATATACATACATATATATATATACATACATATATATATATACATACATATATATATATACATACATATATATATATACATACATATATATATATACATACATATATATATATACATACATATATATATACATACATATATATATATATACATACATATATATATATACATACATATATATATATACATACATATATATATATACATACATATATATATATACATACATATATATATATACATATATATATATATATACATACATATATATATATATATATATATATATATATATATATATATATATACATACATATATATATATATATATATATATATATATATATATATATATATATATATATATATATATATATTACGATAGACAATTTGCCTACATAATTTTCCACATCATCTTCCAAGCTTTTAAACATATGTGTAACAACTCAAGATGTAAAATAATTCTCTTGGGTGAAAATTACCTTTCTTTTATCATAATATCTTGTTTCATAATGTACATGTGTATCAAAGTCACCACCTAAATCTACTGCCACTATCATTTCTATGGCGGCCAAGTAAGGCTATTATTACAACTGGTTCTCAAAATTTCGTCTTGACTTTGTCGATGCGTGATTTGCGAACTGCTTGTTGGATCTGCCTCTCGTGCTCTTTGAGCATATCTTCGATGTTTCCACCTGGGGGCATCAAAGGACCCGAGTAATGGATTCGTCTAATTCGAGTTCCATATCCCTGTAATTTAGTCAAAACATGCAAATGATTTCATCAACACAGCATAACTAGCAGCAAGAAAGTTCTATGCTTGTTCATTTCAGAGGTTGAACCCCCACAATAGCTGAGTGTTGATTGCAGGGCGATGCCAGAGAACTTTGCATTGCATTAGATACTGCATATAGAAACACAGGAAGAACTAACTGGTAGCTTAGATGCAAGAATCTGTTACTGGCATAAGCATCCTTGTGACTTTGTTATTCCCTTTTACAAACACCTATCCAATTTCTTGTATTGTTCTACTAATGGTCATGGTTTGAGCGTCAAAATATTTCTCCATAGAATCATCAAGAACGGTAGTTGTGGAATGAAAAGGAATTACATATAGTTATTCCACAACTAATCATGAATAGTTTGTCAAAGGAGAAAAACCACTTGCAATCAAACATCACTTGTAATGAAAAAGGATTCATTATTAGTTGTAGAATAACTATATGCAGTTTGGATACGTGAGTCTGCTACTGGGATAAGAATCCTTAACTTTATTCCTCAAACACCTATGTTATTTTTTGTTTTGAGTCCCAAAAAATTCTGTGTAGAATCATCAAGAATAAGTAATGAAATTCTAGTGCAGAACAAATTGTGCAATAGTAATTTGAATGTCAAAGGAGAAGAACCACTTGCAATCAAACATCACTTGGATGAAAGCTGACTGATGATTAAATGCGGAAGAAATATTGGTAGTTTGCATGCAAGAACATGCTATTGGAATAAGCATCCTTGTAGCTTTGTTACTTCTCTTTCCAAACACCATTCCCATTCTTGTATTGTTCTACTAAGAGTAATGAAATCTAGTGCAGCTCAAATTGCACAAATGTAATTTGAATGTCAAAGGAGAAAAAACATTTGCAATTAGACATCACCTGGAATGAAAAAGGATGCATGATTAGATGTGGAAGAACTATTGGTACTTTGGATGCAAGAATCTGCTATTGGTATGAGCGTCCATGTAACTCTATTATTCAATTTATGTTCATGCCTTAAGTCTCAAAAAGTTCTTGTGGGATCATCAAGCATGGTAGTTAGATTCAAGTGCTCAAATTGTGCAATTGCAATTTGAACTTTTGAGGAGAAAAACCAGTTGCAATTAGAACTTACTGTTGTCGGATCCTTGCCTCCTAGAGAGTCATCTTTCTTATGGGTAGAGGGTCTATCAAGTGCATGCCTTGCTGCAGGCTCAGCAAGCCGGTTATGAGTGGAGTTTGCAGTGTTTCTTGCCGCCAATGAACCTGAGATGTCAGAGAAGTCGGCAACCCCTGGCTGTGGCCTGTATGACATCTGCGTTTTCAATTGAGGACCATTTGACACCCTCACTGAACTGTATGTTCGGCTAGGCATTTGCCGGAGCTGTTCCTGGTTCCTTTTCCTGGTCCATGAGGGTCCCAGTCCATTAGGGTGCACACCAGAATGAGAGAAGCCATTTCGTGCTGTTGCTTCAGGCCCAGTTTCATCTTGTGGATTATACTTATGACTGATGCTTTTGGGATTTGCCTGAACCTGTAGCTTCTATCCAGCAAAAAAGAAAAAGCATAAAGAAGAAGAAAGAAATGTTAGCTTTGAATCCAATGGAGAGTGAACAAGAGTCCAATAACTATTTTCTTCATCAGACAAGCAGATCATGCCAACTTCATAAGATAAGTTCTCTTTTGTTATACTCTGAAGCAGCCATATCTGTGTGTTAAAACCATCAATAGTAAATCTGGAATTTAATCAGAACCTCCTCTTTTACTGTTCTCTTATGAGAATTTTGTTTCCTGAAGATTCACAGTAACACTAATCTTATTCTTTTCAGGAGCAAACTATGCCAATGGACACTCATGATAAAGCTTGACATATATAATGTTGTGAAGGACTTGACCAGAGAAGGTATAAGTTGCATTTGATTTACATCAGATCACGTTGTTAGCATAAACAAATATGAGCAAGTTCATGCATATCTTTTTGTTTATTTTCCATGCTATCACTTGGGGTGAACTGCAGAGAGTACATACAAGCATAAAAAGAAGTTCTTTCCATATGCCTTATAATCCCAAGTTCCTAATCTTTTATGCTTAAACCAAGAATCGATGCACTTGAATATATAGGTAGATGTTGTTTTCCATCTTCTATTAGTTGGTCATGGATATCTGTTGTTTTGGAATTGTAACATATTATTGGACATCTGCAACCAAGAACAGTGTCCAACATGAACATGAAATGATGTAATTCCTTGAGGCACATTTGTTTTAATATCACTTTGTTTCTCCTTGTACTTCATAATAGAACAATTTTTAAGTACATGAAATTGCACCTGCAGGTCTATATTGGCATCTGGAGCTGGCATTGCTTTGAACTCTCGCCTTCCGGGTCTGACAGATTCACATCCACGTCCGTTGGTAACTTCTGCTCTTCGCCTGCAGAGATTTATAATGCATAATGGTAAATTAATCAACTGTCAACCAAAAAAAATTAGGTATATGTCTTGCATAAGTAAACTTGCCTCTAGAATAATTAAAACGGTTTTTAAGTAATTTGCCGGTGCAAAGTATATGATTAAATACCTCCTTGCCTCATCTTGGAGTTTAGCATCATACTCCTTGCTTGGTGGATATTTAGGCAAATTTGAGGGGTCGCAGGCAAATGGCTTGGTCAAGAAGAACTGGAAATCATGGTAACAAGATTATCCATGGAGAAAGCATATTCTATTACAAATCTATTAATCATCATCACATTAAAGGTTTTTACATCAAGAAGGTGGTAGCTAGAGCATAACTCAGAATGATCCATAGAAATGAACATATTAGCAGATGTGGTAGAAATGAACTATATATAGATCACTTTAAATCTAGTGTGATATTTACAGAAGCATATTTTGATTTTAATTCTCTGCTTGAAAGAACCTAAAGGACAAAAAGAGTTGGACATCATATCCCAGTGACCAGAAATAAGAAGCCGCAACTTACTTTGCTCTCGAGGGCTGAGACTGCAGTTCCCCGTTTTTCTGGTTCTATCGCAAGAAGAGAATCCAGGAGAGATAAAGCTGAAGGTGGAAAATCCTTGAAGATCTCAGCAAAACAGCGTCGATACTGATGTTGAGGTTTGAATACGGTTGCATGTGGCAGCTTTTCTCTCTCCCAGTACTCTTCTGATGGTGAACCACACAGCTTGAAGATCTTGTGCAGTTGTTCCACCTAAAACAGTTTGACCGTCAACATTTTGAATGAGAAATGAAACAATAGGATAAATCAGATTCCAATGAAAAATTAATCTGCATTTGGAAAAAATAAATTAAATTGTCTCCAAAAAATATCTGCCTAAAATTGAACTTTAGCCATATCAGTATGTTAAGCTTTAAAGTTGCAGAATTTTCTCTGATGAAAAATAATGCTTTTGTTACTTCAGTACCTCCTAAAAAGGAGCATACATAGGTACTCCGGATTAATATATTCACCATGTAAAATTAACAATGCTTGGCTGTCTAGCACGTCCAAGAAAGAAAATTGAGGATAAAAGAAAGGAAACAAGGACAAAGGAGGTGTTTATGATTGATTTTTCAGTTAGAATCAATGAAAAGAAAATTATGATCTCAGCAGCAATAGCATAAAAATGATATTGTTTCATTGTTAATTAATGTGTTTCTGAGAACAACACAGTAATTAGTTGTGTATCATTATAGTGCAATCTAAAATACTGTTTGGGCAAGGCAATCAAACTAATGACCATATGATTCTATCTATAATTGGATTATCCTTTTTTTCAGTAAGGTTATGATAGCACAGCCAGTATATTTAACATGTAATTATAAATGTTTAATATAATTAACTAATGCATGTCATGCTATAAGTAATTGAATATGACAAAATTTGAAATATCTTCAGAATAATATATGGCATATTCAAGGTCAAGTGGTATTTTTTGGGTAGACAAAGTCCAGTTAGCAATGCCAACAGACAAATGAGGTTTTTCTAGTCGGAAATGACAACTTTTCAGCATCACACTCTGTAAAAACATTTTAGACCTAATTGAATTTTGCAAAACATTTTAGAAAATTCTTCTGATTTCATGGTTGCTTATGCTTTTATAACATCTACTATAACGGAACAGTAATGGAAAATGTAGGAACTCAACGTACCTCGGTTCTTCCGGGCATGATGGGTTTGCCAGCAAGCAACTCTGCGAGGATGCAACCAGAGCTCCACAAATCAACAGCAGCACCATACGCTGTAGCACCAAGCAGAAGCTCAGGAGGCCTATACCACAAGGTGACCACACGGCTTGTCAACTGCTGGTTCTGCTCAGGATTGAAAAATGTTGCAAGTCCAAAATCTGCTATTCTGAGTATGCCATTGTTGTCAATCAACAGATTTGAACCCTTGATATCTCGATGCAGAACACCACGCCCATGACAGTGAGCAAGACCTTCAAGTAGCTGCCTCATATAACACTTTACCTACAGTTGATATGAAGATGTTCAGAGGATACATGTTCCCAGATGTTCGCTCTAACACATATGTCAAGGTTGTGATAGAAAGTACCTGTGGTTCAGTGAACCTGAGACCAGACCTTGCTAAGAGCCCAGCAAGATCATGCTCCATGTACTCAAATACAAGATACAAGTTGCCCGACATCCGTGATGTTACTATACCTTCAAGCTTTATAACATTTGGGTGATCAAGTTTACGCAGTATATGAATTTCTCTTGCCATAAAGCGGACGCTTTCAGGATCCATGTTAACAAATCGTACTTTCTTGAGGGCAACAATTTTACCAGTCTCAAGATCACGGGCTCTGAAAACATTGCTGTAAGTTCCTTCTCCAATCTGAAATGGAATGATTTCAAGTTTTCAACAATGACCACATGAGAAGGATTGTTACTATCACCACGAACTAGAATAATTTATGTTCAATTCTGAGGATCAAACCATGTGAAACAGATTTCACAACAAGAAATATACTAAAATCCCATTGGGGATTATATCTGTCGTCTTACATTTATCTGACAACATGTTCAGCAAAAACTTTCAGATCCCTGTCCAACAAAATCGAATATAGAAGACAAACTAAAAATGAAGTATTGAAAAAACTCATGTATTAGTTTCCTAGTCGAATTCAATCTCCATGAATTATGAGTGAGGCAAAAAAATTGTATTAAAGGATGATATTGAACAATGGTAATCCATACATAAAAAACAATTCCCCAGAAATGAGATTCTAAATAAGAAATAATTGAACAGCAGAGCATCCTGATCAAATATTCTGCTTAAAGGCTCTTTCACAAAAATTGACTGGAACCTTCATCTTGGAGGATAGAATTATCTAAAGTTTCTTGTCAATAGTAAGTTTACAATAAATAATCCATTCTAATAAACATCTTCAGAATTCTCCATCAAATCATTTTTCTTGGTTATAGTTTCAGTTTCTAGAGGAAAGTTATAAGATCCACATTTTTCATTAACAAGATTAAAATAATTTAGCACATCATTTGAGGCATCATGGTTGTAGCAGGAACTTTACTTGTCAATAGTGATTTGGCTTTACACACCATATTAGGCATCCACGTAAACCAGATAATATTTCTTTTTTTTATCTTACTTGTTTTATAAGTTATTAGATTTACTGAAGATTTCACAATTAGAATGAGTTTGATTTTTAATTCAATAGAGGGAGTCTAATAATGCCTCTACTTTCTATAATAAAAATCATGATCTAGTGGCATTATGAGAAGAATATCAACAAGTTCCAAGTACAAGGAATTCTTTGGCATAATAACCAAACTAAAAAGAAAAAATTGGTTTTAGATTATCAAACTTACTATGCATCCAATCCCCAGTTGAAGTCATTAGATCATCAATTCTCATGCTTCCCTTTGCACCAACCAAGCAAGTTGAGATAAGGTTTTACCAACATATTAAAAGAATATATCAATGAAATGTCACATCTTTCTGTAGATATTTCCATCTATATAGCACTAAAAACCAAGCATAAAAAAGAAATGCATTAGAGACATGAAGAAGAAATAGAGTCACTCAAAAGTGTAGGCAGAGTTCAAAACCCTAACCTTGTCTAATTTCTCGAACGAATCTCCTTTCCTGGGCAACCAACCACTAATAGCTTCACCGGCGACAGTCGCCAGCCAAGAAGGCCAGCCTGCTGCAGCATGCTCTCCTGCAATACCGTCGGGCACATCGACGATCCCCAAATCATCTTCTATGTTATTTGGAACACAAATAACTCCGGAGCCATCTCTGTGTGCCCCAACATCCACAGTAGCCCGCCTCTGGTGCGCCCTGACTTCCCTCGTGGAATCGAAGGTTGTGGCATCTTTCTTCTCTTCTTCATCCGAGGATGAAGAAGACGAGCTGCCGGTGTCTGCATTGTCCCGCGATTTGGATAAGAATCTTGAATTACCATGGCTTCCGCTGAGTGCGACGTTGATGATGGCAGCCACGACCTCGTCCTTCTTAGAAAGCGACACAAGATGATTCAAGGATGTGGCTCTCTGTGTCACACCATCTTCGTCGAGGACGAGTCCTTTGGAACACAGGCAGCCCATAAGCAGAAATTTCGGACAATCTCTACCTCATTTCCATTTGCATTCATTCAGGAATTGAGATTGCAAGACCATTGAAATCCCATCAAGCAAATCTCTCCAGGAAGAAAGAAGGAACCCAGACATTCAAATGGAAAGCTCCGGTAAAACGCACCGATTTACCCTAAAACTTACAAAAAGAATCAATCTCGTTTCCGAATTCTGCAAGGACTGTTCGATGCACCGATTTACCGGAACCAAATGTGCCGCCTTTCAGAGCTAGCCAGAAACGGGAACAAACGATCGGATCCCCACGGAGATGGAGGAACAGAAACCCCAGCCACCGACAAACCCCAGAGGAAAGCGGCCGTGGGGATCGCAGGAACCGGATCAGGAATCCACCTTGACGCGGGAATCACGAGGGGAGACGACTGATCCGTGGTTTTGTCGGATCATTTGTCGTCCATCGTCGTGCGGCGGAGGTTTCCGCACCGCAGGTGGCTCTTTTTCTTCGTTTCCGCCGTGAACAGGCCCGAGGGAAAGGCGGAGAAGACGATCAAAATAGGAAAGGAAACAAAAATCGCATAATTAGCTTCAAAACTTACCTTTTTCCCTGTAACTGTTTGACTGAAACAAACAGAGATGGCAGGTTCGATGGAACGCAACGGAAGCGGAGTGTTTGTCGGATTTCCCCGTCGCCCTCACATCTCGCCGAGCCTGTCGATTTCTTCCTGCCATCTCCCAGCCCCGATGGGTTGGACTCCTCTCTCTATCTCTCTCTACTGCAGTGACGTGCGCGCCAACAAGTTTTTGTTATGTTGATCCTTCAACGTTTTAAAGGTTTATATATATAAACCCTTACATCTTACATTTGTTATTTAGTTCTCCAGTTAGAGAATTCTCAATATATTATTTCACTAGGCATTAAGTTGCTAATAAAGTAACAATAACATTTCATGTTACAGAATATTTTTATCTATACGGTTTTTCATGTGAAAAATCCTTTTTTTTTTCTTAGGCTTTTGTTAGATTATAATCCCATTTTTAGTTTTTTTATTTAGTGTCCTTAATTTTTTTAATACTTTAAATATCTTCTATCATCATTTTCATCTCACCATAGGGTCTTATCGTCTTATCATTTTTTTTTCTACTTTATTACTTTTACCTATTGTAATCACATTCGTTTTGTTTGGCCACTTTGATAGTATCATCATCGTGATGAAAGGAGAAAAAAATATTGATGATAACAAATGGCATCAAAAGAATCGAAGACATCAAATGACAAAACTAAAAATGGAGACATCAACAGAGGAAAGCGTAAAAAAATATACTTTTTAGAACAAATTACCCCAAATCAAATAATAACATTGCCCTTAATATTTCTTTATATTTAAAGAGTTTTATCACTGGTTTCCAATTTTTGAATCATATGCTGAATTGTGTTAGACTTAAAAAAATAAAAGAGGTTTTTAGTAAGTTTGATTGACTTAAATAAAAAAAAAAAGGCATAGGTTCTAATATGCAAGATTGAAAGGGATTATGGATGCATTTGAGAACATATTTGAAATGTGCATTAAGGCCCAATGCACATTTCAATTGACATTTGATAATTTTTTTTAAATGTCTAAATATTATATTAAAAATATTCAAATGCTGATGGGATAGTATTAGCATTTTAGTATTTGTAGGAGGTTACTATAATCTTTTAAATTCTAAAAATATCCTATGACTCTATCAAAAATTTTAAGATTATCAAGATGATATATTGAGAAACAAATATGATAGATATTTTTTATAAAGGTAGAATTTTATTTATTTATTTTTAAAGATTATTTTATATTTATATATGATTATGTTTTTATTTATTATATATTTGGGCCATATAAAATTTTTATAAGATTACATACATACATACATACATACATACATACATACATTTATTTCTATTATTTTTATTTATTAATTTAAATATATATTTATTTTGAATAAATATTAAACTCTTAAAAATATAAATTTATCATAAAATATTCTATGGACTTTGGAAATATAATTTTACTAAATAACACATACATCAATGTGCATTTAAAATGTAGTTTTTATCTATTATTTATTAAACACTTAAAGTATTGCACAACTGCACATTCACTCAAACCATTTTCTTCAAAAGTATATTAAAAATGAGAATATGTTCCCAAATGTAACCTATAAATATATTTATATAAATAATAGAATCTCTAAATCTTATACACGAAACTAAAGGAATTGCATACTAAAAATATAAACAAGTCTTACATATATATATATATATATATATATATATATATAACCTTTATATTTTAAACTGTTTTATATATGCATGAAAGCTCTTTGAATCAGAAGTTCGAGAGAAAACAATCAACAGAGAACAATTGGGTCTCTTATTTTAATCAAATTAAAATGCAAGATAATGATTCAAATAGTTAGGTTTTTAAAGATAAACAAAAATCAAATTGCAACTCCTCTTTTATATTCTTTGCACAATATTTCTTATTTCTCCAGTTTTAATGCCTTCTTTCCTTATATACTTAGCTTATCAAATTCGATATAGACATATAAGCCTTCTTTTTGTCCTTTTCTTTTAATTTTCAATTAGGTATTTGGTCATCAAGCATGCTAGAAAGTTTAAAGTGATTCAATTTTATTATCTTTAAAATTTTCTTCAATCTATCTCATTCAAATGCTATAAAGAAATTGTAATACACACTCGAAAATTATGTGGCAATTGTTTGAAATAGGCAATTCAATAATTTAGATCCAACTCTATAAAGAAATCTCCTTATATGTTAAATAGACAAACACTAATATAATTTCGGTTGGAAAGTAACTTTTAGGGTTTTAATTACATTCAAAACTATTTGGAGGAATCATAATTAGATACTAACATATTGTTTTTGGAGATTATGATTTGAATTAGAGATTCAAGAAAAAAAGGAATCCTAGTGAAGATAAGTCCTTGATGAATTAGGATTTTTTTTCTTATAAATATATAATAAACATCAAGATTTTGATGAAAAAGAGAAATATAAAAAAAGATACTTTGGATTCTCCTAAGTTATTTTCAGTATAAATTGATTTAGAGTTTGGGTTTGAGTAATATATTTGTATGCAAAAAAGTATGGAATCACATAAATTTTTTATTGGCTTTTACTTCCTCCAAAAAAAAATAAAAAAATACTTTGTTTGGTGAGAAAAAATTTAAAACTAAAAAAGAAAACTCATCCCAAAAAATAATCATCAAAGAAGGATAATTTATCTAAAAAAAATCTCCAATAATGAGGTTTTACTAAGAGGTACTTTTCTTTTTTTGAATCAAAATACCTTTTATAAAATTAAAAAAATAATCAATATCTCTTGACCCTTGTTTACTGTGGGCTATTGAGTTGAATTGATTTGTTTGACATTAGATTCGTTCAATAAAAATCTAAATATTTAATTTAATTCCTTCAACGCCTATATTACCTTCTATTTATTGAACTACCTCAAATTATCCCGTTATCCTTATTCTCAAATTACCTCTACTCCGCCTCCTACTCCACCTCTATTGCCTACTCAAACTCTATCACTTGTTAGCTTCTTCCTCATAAACCTCCCCCTTGGTTTTCTCCACCTTCCCTTTCTCATTCTTCTCTCACTTCACCGCCACCTCCTCGTTCCAATCCTCCTCTCACTCCACCACCCCCTCCCCTCTCCCTCTCTCTCATCCACCTCTCCCATCCCCTCTTCCTTCTCCTCCTCCCACTCCATCTTTACCGTCTACTCATCCTACTTTGTTGCCTCCTACCCCTCCCCATTAGCTTCTTTTTGCCTCACTTTCCTCAGTTTTCTCCTCTCTTCCCTCTTCCCTCTTCCCATTCCACCTCTATCTTCTCCTACTCCAGTTCCATTATCACCGCCTCCCTCTTGCTCTTAACTTTCTCCTCCTCAACCTCCGCTTCTACCCCCCTATGCCTCTCCCTCATCCACCTCCCTCAACCCCTCCTCCTCATCATTTTCCTTATACTCCTCCACTATTGTCATACCCTTAAGATAATATTCTAAAGGTATAAACCTATTATGAATATAATATAATTTTTTAACTATCCAGAATCCAAACTTATGATCCATAACATAGAATTTGAGAATACTATATGCATTTAATTCTTATTCACACACTCTATAAAATCTATATAGTCTATAATTATTTAATACATCACTTAGATGACTCCATAAGACTCGAAGATAACTTGAAAAATTATTAACAATCACTTACAAACTCATAAGATGAAACACTATAATTATAAATCAGTCATTTATCACAAGTTTATATTAACATAAAAACTTCATATTTAACATCTAAATTTCAAAATATGAAAGATCTTTTCACATTTATAATAACATACATCAACTTATATTTTTGAATAACATTACAAGCAATGTGTTACTTACAATAATGTTTTGTTAAACCATCAAAAATATATCATAAACTTCTAGCATTTCACTATCCAACCCAAAACTAATATGAGTAATAAGCTAACATAAAAGATTTATATTGTAATAATATAAACTATAAAGTGCAGTAAATAACTATCATATCCATGACATAGCGATGATAAATCATGTAACATAAGCATCAAAGTGTAAAACATGGATTCAAGAGCCAATAAATATTATTTCATTATATTTATATCAAAGATGCAAAAAGCAACATATGAACATATCAAGAATAATTGCAAGGAATGAGCTCATGTAGAATCATATTCGATATTTCATTTGATTCATTAATATTAAAAGAATATATAACAATATATTTGCAAATTAGGATCATAATATAAGATACAAGCTTAAGAATCATGTTTAACATTTCATTTGATTCATTGATAATAAGGAAGCAAAGTATAACTTACAAGTTAAGATTCAAACGATCAATATATTAACAAAGAGCTAGGAATAACATATTAGCTAATTAATAGTAAAATACAAGGTAATAAGGTTAAGAGTAGAGTCATATTTGACATTTTGTTCAATTCATTTATATCAAAAGAACATATAGCAATACATAAGCATATCCTTTAAATTTAAATCAAAAGAACATAAATGTGAAGTGGGATCATAATATAGCATAAGACCACCCATTTCTAGGTGTCTACTAATCTAGAGCTCATCATGGCTCCATAATATAATATAATCCTATTTAAATTTATGATAAAGGATCCATAATATCCCATAAATATTAGAATATAAAAAGGATATTCTGATCAAGAAAGTATAAAGATACATAAAGTACATGTAAAACAATAAAAATATACATATACACATATGAAGCAATATCAAAGGTAGCTTAAATATATGCACAATTCATTCAATTATGACTAAGATCAATGACTAAGAGATAAAGGAGTTTAATCAGTAACATGAGTCTTATTGGGAGATGATTCTCAGCTGAAATCAAATTCCACAAGGTAGAAACAAGAATTAGTAAATTTGAGAATAATTCTGTTTAGTAGAATCGGTATGGTAAGTTGCATAAGATGTTTGGATAGGAAATTATTTTCCAATTCATTCCAATAAGATATTATTGGAAATAATACATGTCTACTTTCAAATAAAATAGATTATGTATAAATTAGAGTTGTCTAAAAAGATACAAACAATTTAATACAAAAAGCTCAGAACACATCCTCTCTATTTAACAGAATTCAAGTGATCAAAAGGAATAATCATGTAGGCAATCATTTATACTTCAAATCATTCAAATAGGATAAATGTATAAGAGTCTAGTTCTGTCAACATAGATTTTACTTGATTTAGAGTATTGTATGGAATACTATAATTAAAACAATGTAGATATATCATATCATTTTGCCTTTTGTTTCATAAAATGAGTGATCAACTAAAATAGACATTTAGATAGACAATTGTACTTCAAATTATTCAAATAAAGTATTGATAGAATGATATAAGAGTCTAGTTTCCAAAAAACAAATTACTCAATTCCAGACTTTGTACATAATATTATAGTATTGTAAGTTTACAACTTGATTGAGGTTGATGCTATTGGAAAGAGATAAAGTTTTATAAATTATTCATAAATAAAAAGGAATCATAGATCAAAAATACTGTAAAATGAGATTGTCTGTTTACCTTAAACAGCTAATCCCAAAGATGTTAAATTAATCCAAATTCTTCAGCTAATCCCAAAGAAGACTTTACTTCTTCTTTTTTTTCTTTTTTTCCTTCCATTCTTCCCTTCACTAAGTAGAGGGCAACAAGCTTCTAACTTTATATATATATATATATATAACTTTTTTTCTTTAAGTACAAGTGTATATTTTACACAAAAGGTTTATACTGTGACAAGTATACAACACAAAGGCATAAGTGTCAACAATTTAGCAAGCATGAGTGGCACAATTCTTTCTTTAGCTAGTGACATATGTACTCTATTTTCTTCTTTTTCTCTTTTCATTTCATATTTTTCTCCTCTACTAGTTTAACATAAAAACTTTCACAGATTATATCAAAATTCAAGGATTCATAATTAGGTCCCTAGCATTAATCCTTTGATATAAAATTACTTAATACAAGAAATTATTAAATAAATTCTCATATTAAATAATTAAAAAAATTATTATATTATAAATAATTTAAAAATAAAAGATATTATACTCTTCAATCCTTAAAAAAAATTTAGCCCTCTAAATTATTATACCTCAATCAATAAAAATATAGAAGTAAGTTTTTTTTTTTCATTTACAATTCTAACTTTCAAGTAGATTCTTTCATAGAATATTATTTTCAAAATACTTTAATCAAAGAAATAATCGGATTCCTTAATATCTTAAATCTTATTACCTTTTTAACTCATGACATAAATACTAAGTAAATTCTCACGTGTTTGAATTGTATTTTCTCCAAAATTATATTTTTAATACCTAAATAATTAAGGACATATAATCTATCTTTAAATCTCAATATATCATCCTCCTTAATATGAAAATTAGGCTTCAATCTCTTTTTTTAATATCATTTCTCAAGAACATTAAATGTGGATCTTGTAGCTATTATTCTTTAATTTGTTGGATGAGATCAAATTGAACTTGAATAATCGTCATTAAAGTTTTAGTCCTATACTTTTCTCATGATATTTAAATCACAAGTTTCCTCCAATAACTCATTAATTTACAATCAAGTTAATCATAAAACTTGTAAATTTTGTACTAAGTCTATAAGTCATAACATTGACTTTATCTAATTAAAAAAATAAGTGGTATAATTATAATCTTTTAGAAATTATATTCATCTCCTTTTGTCTTATATTTAACTCTACTAATTCAAGTGTCCTTATTCTATAAGGAGACTTGGATATTGGTGTTATCGTAGGGACCAAATCAATAGTAAATTATTTTTTTTTTATCAAGAGATAACCTGAATTGGTCATCTAGAAATATATCCTAGAACTCCCTAACTCTAGGGATTTCATTTAGATCATGTTCTTGATTTGGGTACTCTTATATATATATGTAAAGTAATATAGAAAACTCTTCTACATAAAAACGATAAGTTTGATAAGTAGATATAAGGCAATGAGGTTAATCATACCCCATACCCTCAAAATGAAATGTTGATTGATCTAACATGCAATGTGTGATTACTTTTATATAATAATCAATAATAGGAAGATAGTCAATCTATACTAAAAAAAATACCAAAGCCTTGAATCTCAAGGAGAATCTCAAGTTTACGATCAAAGAATCCCCAATAATAATAGTTACATAGAGTATATAATCAAGTGGTTTCAGTTGAATACCTAGGTAGCAAATAAAATATTATGAAATAAATGATAGGTTAAAACTAAGATTACTCAAAACTTTTATACTTATGATAGATTCAAGAATAATACCTTCAACCATTTATTCAAAAAATCTATAATCTTGTTCAGTAATAGCAAACATTGGGTGGGCATAGGAGATAGTGGCATTTTTTTCATATCAAAAAGGTAATGTTTGACTTGATAACCCAAATTCCCACAAGTTAAACAACATCTAATCACCCAAAAAAATCAGTTTATTTAATGATTTCTCTCATATTTTGCACATGATTGGGTCCTCTCTTTCAAATATAAATATTTCAAACCTATTGCTATTAATTTTAAATTTATTTTCTCTTTTATTCTCATAATCGGTGGACTTAGTTTTATCCTTCTTGCCCTGATTTTTTGAATCTCTATATTATCTCTTTCAATTATAATATATTTATCAACACATATATTTTGAGTTTTAAGCTAATATCTAATTTTTTTATAGCTAGATGTATTTTTCTTTCAAATGTTTTGGCCTTTCTAGATTCATAATCAATCATATGAGCAATACTTTTTATCATAATTTTCTTATGCTCAAATTATCTTGATTATTCAAAAATTTTAAAAAATATTTCATCAATCACTATATAATTTACTAGACCTCAAAATATATAATACAAACAATATATCATATATCTTAGCAATCACTAACTTTGATACTATCTCTGTCATACATAAGATAATATACTAGAGGCACAAATCTATTTTAAATAGAATATAATTTTTTAATTATCTATAATCCAAACCTAGGATCCATAATATAGAGTTTGAGAAGATCACATACACTTAATTCTTATTTATACATATTATAAAACTTATACGGTTTATAATCATTTAACATATCACTTGATAACTCCATAAAACTCAAAGCCAACTAAAAAAATTATTAACAATCATTTATAAACTCACAAGATCAATGGAATACTAATCATAAACCAACCATTTATTATAAGTTTATATCATAATAAAAACTTTAGATTTAATATTCTAACTCATAATACATGAGAGGTCTTTTAACATTTATAACAACACATACTAACTCATAATTTTGGATAACATTATAAGCAAGGTGTTGATTACAATAATGTTTTGTTAAATCATAAAAAATATCATAAACTTCTAGCATTCCATTGCCTAGCCTAAAACTAACATAAGTGTAAACTACAAAGTTTAGTAAATGTCTATCATATCTATGAAATAGAGATGATAAATTATGTGGCATAAACATTAAAGTGCAAAGCATGAATTCAAGAGTTAATATGTTTCATTTCATTATATTCATACTTGACAAGAGAGCATATAATGATAAATATCATATGAATATATCAAGAAAAATAGTAAGAAATGAGCTCATATTTCATTCGATTAATTGATATCAAAGGAGTATATAACAATATACAAGCAAATTAGGATCAGAATGTAAGGTATGCATTCAAGATTTATGTTTGAAATTTCATTCGATTTATTGATAACAAAGGGAAAAAAAAGTACCATAAGTCGAGATTTAAAGACATGAGCTCAAGTGCTATATTTGATATTTCATTCAATTTATTGATAACAAAAGAGTAATAAGCAACATATTAGTAAATCAACATCAAAATGAAAGGCAATGAGCTCAAGAGAACAATCATATTTGATATTTTATTTAATTCATTTATATTGAATGACATATAGCAGCACATAAGTATATCATTTGAAATCATATCAAATGAACATAGATAGTGAAGTAGAATCATAACTTAGCACAGTGCACTCATTTTTTTTTTTGTGTCTACTAGTTTAGAACTCTTGATGGCTCCATAACACAACACATTCCCTTTTTCATTTCTAGAAAAGGATCTATAATATCCCATAAATACTAGAATACAAAAGGATGCTCTTACGAAGAAAGAAGAATTATACTGGAAGCACATATGAAATGATAAAAAAATATATATGCACCTAACTTGAACATATACACATTTCATTCAATTATAGCTAAAATCAATGACTAAGAGATAAAATAGTTTAATCAGTAATATGATTCTCATTGAGAGAGGATTTTTAGTTGAAATCAAGTTTCAAAAGGTAGAAGTAAGAATTACTAAATTTTAAAAACCAATCTATTCTGGCATAATTTGTAAAGTAAGATGCATAAGATTTTCGGATAGACAATTTATGCTGTAATTTATTCCAATAAGATATTATTGGAAATATATATGAGTCTATTTTTTAAAAAAAGTTTTGTGCAATTAAAGTTGCCTTAAAAAAGGGACAAATAACTATATATATATATATATATATATATATATATATATATATATATATATATATATATATATATATATATATATATATATATATATATATATATATATATATATATATATATTCTCTCTGTTCTGCAGAATTCAACAGATTAAAAAAAATAAACATTTGGATAGTCATTTATACTTCAGATCATCTAATTTCCATCAAAATAGGTTTTACTTGATTAGAGTCTTATACAAAATGCTAGAATTAAAATAAGATTGATAGATCATATCATTTTGCCTTTGTTACATAGAATTCGAGGGATCAATTAAAATAAATATTTAGATAGATAATTATACTTTAAATCATTCAAATAAGGCATTGACAAAAAGATATAAGAGTTTAGTTTCTAACCAAAAAAAAGTTTGTTTAATCTTAAGCTTTATATAGAATAATATAATTAAAATAAAAGAGATAGATTAGAATTCTTAAACTTTCAGTATTACAAGTTTATAACTCAATTGAGGTTGAAATTATCAGAAAGATACAAAGCTTTAAAAATTATTTATAAATAAGAAAGAATCAGAAATAAGCAACATTATAGGATAAGATAGAATACTTGCCTTAAAAAGCTGATCCCAAAAATATTGATTTCTTCTCTTCCTACTATTCTTCTCTTTACTAAGTAAGAGGGCAGCAAGCTTTTAACTTGATAATTGTTTTACTTTTTTATTCTCTAATTACAAGTGTATAGATAACACAAAAGGTTATAATCTAACAAACATGCATAGATGTCAACAATTTAGCAAGCGTCGGTGGTATACTCTTTTATTTAGCCAGCGACATGTTTACTGCACTTCCTCTTTTTACTTTTATTTTTTTTCATATTTTTTCTTTTAATAACTTAACATGGAAACTTTCATAAATCATATCCAAATTTTAAGATTTATAATTAGGTGGTCGCTAGTATTAATCCTCCAATATAAAATTATTTAATAAAAAATTATTTAATAAATTCTCATATTAAAATAATTAAAATTTTATTATATCATAAATAATTTAAAAATCCTCACTTCCTCCTCTTCCTCAATTTATCTAGATTAGTTGTTCCACCCAAGTTACATTCATTCACAGAATATATTAATATTTATATAAAAATATCATAAATTTATAATAAAACTAAAAAAATCATGTTATCTTAAAAAAATATTTTTTTATATAAAATTATCTTAAATTACTCAAAAAATTATTACACTCGAGTTATACTCATTCATAAAATATATATTAATATTAATTTTTATATAAAATTATTTTTATTATGTTAAATATCTTATAATAATGTACTAATTGTTTTAGAGAAGTTTGAATTGATTTATTGAAAGTTAAATTAAGTGATACTCGATTATATATTAACCTAAAAATATCCTATTTAAAAACTTAATCACCTTAAAATCATGAGAAATTAGAAAAAATGATGTTATATTCTAAAAACCATGTGCCAATAGTTTCAGAGAAGTTTGGATAGTTTGATGAAAATTAACTTGAATTACACTCAAGTTACACTCGATCATAAATTCAATATAAAAATATCCTATTTTAAAAATTAATCATCCTAAATTTATATAAAAATAAAAATTAATAATAAATATATTTAGTCTCATCTAGTAGTTTAGATAGGTTTGATGAAAATTCAAAGAAACTTTGAGTTATACTCGATCATAAATTCGATCCAAAAATATCTTATTTTAAAAATTAATCATCCTAAATTAGCATCTCACCTAACAATTCAAGAAAAGGTTGGATAGGTTTGATAAAAATTCAAAGAGTTACACTTGAGTTAATAAATTAAATATAAAAATATCTTATTTTAGAAATTAGTTACCCTAAATTCATATAAAGATTTAAAAAGTGATAATAACATATTAGCATCTCACTTGAGTTGTTTAAGAAAAGTTTGAATAAGTTTGATGAAAATTTAAAGAGTTACATTCGATTATATATTCAACCCAAAAATATCTTATTTAAAAAATTAATGACTAAATTTATACAAAAATAGAAAATTTGATGAAGTTGATGCTAAACATATTACCATCTCACTCTAATAGTTATGAAGAAGTTTAGATAAATTTAATAAAAATTTAACGAGTTATGTTCAATCAAAATGATATACTATTAGTTTTAGAAAAACTTAAGTTAGCTTGATGAAAATATCTTGATTACACTCGATTAGTTGTAATTAGACCTGACCCAATCCAAAGTGATCCAAATTGTTTAGATTAGGCCGAATTAGTATGTGGATACATGACTTGAAATAGTCTGATTTAAAGATATTATTAAATGTTTAAAAAAATATATTTAGGAAAAACTAAATATATGAATGTAAATGATAAAAACATAGTAGTAATTACGTTTTTCAGTAAATTGAACATACTAAAAAGTTAATTTTTTTTACTTTGATAGTTTACTTTTTTAACCTCAACTTACCTAAAAGATTCCGTCGAACATATTTTCAACATATATTTTAATAAATACTTTAATTTGATAATTTACTCTTGCGAATTGTCTCCGCATTCATCCTCACATCCTCCCGGAGGAAACAGGTCATCTCGATATATTTATATTTCAAACCTGCAATGTGTTTCATGTAAAAAAGTGAACCTAATCATTCACGTGGATTGCCTCGATCTCCCATCATTTATCATATATAATTACTTCATTTGAGTGTTATATATATTCACATTTTAAATATTTTTCAAATAGTATGTTGATTTTTTTTAATTATATTCTAATTAAAAAAATTAAAAATAATTATGGACAAAATTATAAATGAGGTGTTGGATGTAATGCTTATATATGGCCGAGTCTTTTTTGTTTGTTCATGCTTTGCATAGCATGTAGAGGGATGATCGAATGCTTAACAACCCCATTTTAGTTGGGTTTGGTTGCCGTTTTAGAATTGTAAATAAATATTGTGTTATGTGGATACTTGTGTGATATTTTGGTCTATAATAGATCATTTTGGATCATTTGTTGTGTGGTCATTCATAAAGTCTGTTTGTAATTTATATTGGCTATTAATTATTTACTGAAATAATTGCTTGTGGATCCTGAGTGAGACGTTTTCTCTAACCTGTTTTCTCTTTTGTAGGTCCTAAGGGACCATAGGAGGTTTCGGAGAGATTGACCTTTGTGGATGGATATACAAGAATGCTGTATGACTTAGATAAAATCAGTTAAATGCGTGATAGCACGTTACCTTCGTTATCGCCTATCGTCCACAAGAGAAGGAGAGGGGAGGAGTGGAAAGAGAATACATGACAAAAACGGAGAGAGAGAAAAAGATTGGTAAGGAAGAAGAAGAGGAGAGTGGGGTAACAGGAGGGGGAGAGGATAGAAAAAGGAGACGAGACGACGAAAAGTACAGACGAAAGAGAGAAAGATATGTCGAAATAAAGTGGAAAAGAAATAATGGATGAGAAGAGACAATTTAGATAATTTTTAAATTAAAAATATATTTTAAAGATTATTATTTATAACTTAATTTTTAATTTTTTTTAATTTATAATTAAATATAAAATATTATTATTTTTCCTTTTTCCTTTATCCTCCTCGAAGGATTACACGAGGGGGGCGAGAGTAGGGGTCAAACAATTTTGAGTCACATCAATAAGGACAATGATTATAAAAAAATCCAATAATATTAATATTATAAAATAAAAAATAAAAAAATTTTATTATTATTTTAAAAGAGATCAATAATAAAAGATTATCAATACTATGAATATTAAATTTTTATATTTTAGAAATATCTAAAATATATATTTTTCGTTAATATTTACCTAAGGTTTTAAATTAACTTTGGATGCATACGGTAACAATTTTGATGAATAAAGCTCGGGCTTTAATCGTCGTCGGACTATTTATAGTTAACTTATATAATTAGTTATTTTTAGTATTTTAATTATTATATTTTAAAAATTATATTAAAATATTTAGTTCTAATTTTATCAATTAATGATGTGAAGAGATATAAAATTAAATATTTTACTTAGAAATCTTAATATAATTTTTGATAGCGTAAATACCGGAATAGCAATAATTACAGGCTCTCCAATGGGCGCTGCTGTTTGGATCCCACCCGGTTTCCTCCGCACCCGCTTCCCCCCTCTTACATCTCTCCGATGGGCGCTGCTGTTTGGATCCCTCCCGGTTTCCTCCGCACCCGCTTCCCACCTCTTATATCTCTCCGATGGGCGCTGCTGTTTGGATCCCACCCGGTTTCCTGCGCGCCCGCTTCACCCTTTGGCTGCTGCTCCCTTCTCCGTGGGCAGGCAAAGCGGGAAACGTGTTAGTAGAAAATGAAAATGGATTGCCGAAGCAGTCCTCCCCAAGCATTTTGCTGAAACCAAGAGGAGGGAGAGGCACCGACCCTAACCCTTAGCTCGATCGATCGGAGACCTCGCTCGCTCGGTGGGATGGCGTCGTTCGAGGAGGCGCCGCCCGGCGATGCCAAGTCCGGGCACAAGATCTTCCAGTCCAAATGTGCCCACTGCCACACCGTCGAGAAAGGAGCTGGCCACAAGCATGGTAGATCCCCGATTTGAAAACGTGTTCCTGTCCTTTTTTGCCCTCGGTTCTGTAAATTCCACCTTTTTCGCTTTCTTGGCCTTTTGATTTTGTTTGACCCGTATTGGATCAAGATATAATTCCAAATATATATTATTTTCTCTTTTGTTCTTTCCTTTTCTTTCTTCGTCTAGGCCCTAAATTTGTCACTTTTAGTTGAATCTGTATATCTACTATTTCTCCTTTTTGGCCATCGATTCTGTTTGATCCATAATATTATCTCTTTTACTTTCTTTTTCTGTCGTCTCCAATATTTTTCGAGTCTTTATACGTTATACTCATTCTCAGCAGTTCCCATCAAAATTGGAATGTTCATTATCTGTTTTCTGGTTGTTCTTTAGGATTTTTTTTTTCTTTTTCGGTGAAATGTTCATGATGTCTTCCTGTTTTCATTCGTTAGGAAGGCAGTAAGGCCCAAACGTACGTACCTAATGTTCGCTAAGCAGTAATTAGTCTATGGGAAACGATACTGAACTTGTGCAAGATCATTTTTGTGAACAGTAGATATAAGAATTTGGGAAATTTCTAGCAGTGTCAAAAACATTTTCAGTGTACGGACAGTTGTAAAGAAATATTGTGGATTGAAAGCCTTCTGTTTGCTGACAGAGATAATTTGCACTTTATCCAATGATAACTTGTATTTTCCCAGCAGAGGTTTCTTGAAGCTGGGAGGGAGGAAGAAGAACTAGGAAGCATGGTTGACATGTGGGTATGAATCGACATAGGTCCTAGTTCAGTAATGTTGTTCTGAATAAGAGTGGATAAGTTGATGCTTCTGTAGGCCCTTTTAGCGCCACAGTTTATCCTGCCTACCTTCTAGGGGTGGATTTCAACCTCTAACGAGTTATTCCAACATATGTTTTTAATGGAAACCTTTTGTTTGTGGCTTATTTTGATTCAGAGGCAAGCACATTTATGGAAATTAATTAGTTCAAACTACTTATTCTTGAAGTATAAAGAGTTTACAACATAGAACAATGGACTGATCAAAAGCTACTCATGATATGTGCACATGTAGTTTTTCATGAAAATAATGATTTTGCAAAAGGCGTGGTTAGTTTTTTAATTGCTTCTTGTCTGCCATATTTTACTTCTGAACTATCATCCTTGTTTCTTTGTTTCTTGTAAATTTTGCTTTTTTTTTCAATTAAGTTTTTCCCCAATGGTTGTTACTGTTTCAAGTAGCAGACTTGATGTGTTTTCCCCCAACTTTCTCGTCATTAATAGGTCCTAATCTGCATGGCCTTTTTGGGAAGCAATATGGGACAACTCCTGGTTATTCCTATTCCACCGCAAGCAAGAACATAGATGTGATATGGGAAGAAAATTCTTTGTACGATTACCTGCTGAATCCAAAGGAGGTAATGACTGGTGACCTGCTGATGGTGAAAATATATGCACGATACATTGAACTAATCACTTATGTGTATACATTACAATTATATGTGTAACCATGGTTGAATTTTCCCACTGACAGCAATGTTTGTGTTCAGATGTTCTCATCTTTTTTGTTTTAGTAACTAAGTACTGCTTCTTTGCTCTTGTTTTAGACAATTACCTGATTTAGGCACAGTTTTATCTGCAGTAATTACACTGTAGTACTATCTGGAGTAGTTTGAATGAAAAAGTTGAGTGGCTTCAAACTTAAGGGCTTTGCAAGCTTGATCTATTGCTGTTTCATCAAATGGATGGCCATAGCTTTAATGTTTTAGTTTCCCCTGTCTCTTGTTCATTGGTTGGAATGAGTAGTACCATTTAATATTGTCAGGAGAACAGTTGAGACATAGATATTGAAATCTAGACTATGTTGAGGCCAGGTATTATCCAACTTGGACATTGCTTAGTGGGCATAAAGTTGTGGCTTCAAGGACTTGTCTCAGAACATGAAATGTGGTTTGGTTATTTTTGCTGAAAAGCTTCTCATGCATGTGAACTGTGAAATAAGTGTTTGATTTCACATTAAGCCTAAAAGTTACATTTTATATTCCTTGTCCATGGAACGTATTTATTTTTTCAGCAGTTTTAGTGGTTAATTATGGGCCACTTTCCCCTCACACACTTCTCCGTTAAATTGTTGCATAATTTCCTGGACATAAGTGACATGCATTTACTTTTATGTTTAATATCTTCCATTTGTGTTGCTGTACCATGCCATTAGTTCTTTTCACTTAGCACACCATATTATGTCCAGTCTAGGGTTACCATTATTGCATTTTCGTGTCCATTATGTTTTTCTGTAGTTCTTTCTTTTATTTTCTCGGGTGTTGGAAGCAATGATTACAATAGGTGCTCGAGCACTCGCCTAGGCGCTCGGGCGAGGTGAGGCGAGGCGAGGCTCGAGCACCTCGCTTTATTTCCAGACGGCGCGCTTCCAAGAGGTGCTTGGGCGCTTGCCCGAGCCCAAGCGCCGGGCGCTTCGGGCGAGCGTCTGGGTTAAACCAGGCGATCGAACCAGATTTTTAGGTCTGGTTGGTCTTCGGTGCTTTAGTTGGTTCAATCGAATCAACTAAATCATCGATATCAGGCTCCCTCTCGTGATTTCCTCGACTTCCCCAACCCTAACACTCATGATTTTGTCGTCGAGATTTCTCCTCCGCTATCCCTGCTCTCTGTTGCCACTGCCACTGTCGTTGCTCGCTGCTATTGTCACTACTCGTCATTGCCACAATCGTTGCTCGTCGCTGCTATCGTTGCTCGCCACTGCTCCCGTTGTCGCTCGCCTCTCCTGCTATTGCTCGCAGCTCCTGCTATTCGTCGCTCCCGCTGTCATCGCTCCTGCTCCCGCTCCAGCTACGGTTGTCGCCTGCTATCGTTGCCGTTGCCTCAGTAGTCTCGGTCTTCTCACACTCTTCTCACTATACTGTTAACAGTATATTAACAGTATACTGTTAATTGTATACTAATAATAATATTTTTATTTATTAGATTAATAATATATTATTTTGATTTTAATACTATTAATTTTTATTTATTTAAAATTATTGTTAGGTTTCAGAATAAATGGCAAGTGTATAGAGCAACTCAATAGATTTGATGTAAAATTTTATTGTTTTGATTTTTGAGACTTTTTATTAATGTGACATTGTGATTTTGTATCCGATTTTCTTAATTTAATAGCATATTTTTTATTTAAATAATTATATTTATTAATTATATTATATATTTTTATATTTTAGCATCTCGTTTCACTCAGGCGAGCGCCTGGCGCCTCAGGTATTTTTGGACCTTGACGTCTTTTAACGCTTAGTGCTTTTTAAATCACTGATTGGAAGTAGGAAGTAGGTGTGTCAGAGCTGAGAGGCAACACTGCCCGTAAATCTACTTGATTTCACAATTTTCCTCCTTTGTGAGGATGTTGCAGTAGCTGCTATCTATCAGCATGTGTTAGTTTTGCATTATCGAGTCCCACTTAATTATGAACGTATGAAAAATGAGATAACAGGGTGGAAAGATATCGATATGCTCTATGAAATCTGGATGGCAACTGTTCACCATCCTTGTATTTGCTGGTGCACCCGGTCTGCTACTAACATCTATTATTTCTTCTTTCCTGCAGTACATTCCTCTGAAGAAGAAGTTCCCCGGCATGAAGAACCCTCAGGAGCGTGCAGATCTGATTGCCTACCTCAAGGAAGCCACAACTTCCTAAATCATCCATCAACCCATCTTCCCAAGTAAAGATGTCAACTTGTGGCAATTTTTATTTGAAATATGTAAATAAAAATTTTGGTGCACTTAGTATACAATTCAATGATGATAAAAGATCCATCTTTGCACGAGTTTGTGCACTATTGGTAGTCTCACGATGACTCATCTAGGTCATCATAATACTTGTATGCTTTGCAATAGTGACTTCTTTTAACACCATGCATTATTTGCATGATGTATAATATTTGGAGGATATAAAATGTTTGGTGTTGTTATGAAACATTGATGTCATTGTTGGAGTCTAAAGAATTCATCATCCAAAATTAATTAGACTGGTATCCTGTTCAGTTCTACTGCAACAAAACAAAAAGGCCATGCTGCCAAAGTCTGAATGTGAGAAATCAGCACTTTGTTTATGAATGACACGTTGAAATTGCATGTGTAAACAAAGTTTGAATCTTCTCAAGTGAACTCCTGCAATGTAATATACAGTTACACACTCCCTTAATTTCTTACTTTAATTAAGGACATTATTTTTTTTTTTTTATAGATTTTAATAGTAACAAAAGATACATTAGGATTTCTTGTCATGCTGAGCAACAAAAACCTACCCCAGGAACAAAGATTATGGTTCAGATCGATGTCAATTTTGACCCTTTTGGTCACCTGAATTTGTATCATGAAATGCTTATCTTACACTTCTTTTCTATCACCACTAAATTTATGAATTGGGCATTCAGAATTGACTCCTAACCAAAATTCTGGTAGTCTCATCAGAAAAGACATGAATGATATGATATCACAATGGCGTAATTACTACCTCTATGATTGATGGTTTTGTCTCTCGTTTGTTGGTTGGCAATATTTAGAGAGAAAACTATGTGAAGATTCAGAACATCCTCAGGTTGTCAACTGGCAGCTTGGAACCATAAGATCCACATATGTTTTGCCACTGTTTTTGGCCACTGCCCATGCCAGACCTGCCAACGTCAGTACATGTCTAATTTTTACCTCTTTTTCAAGCACAGATCACGTTCTCTACAAGTGGAGACATCTTGTTAGTCTTCTTTCTTTCCTTGTTGATCCAACAGGCACAAAACATCCAAAAGATCCCTTCTTATTGATCCTAAAGGCACAAAACGCCCAAAAGATCCCTTCTTTGGTGGGCTACTCCCTCGTATTCGTGTGATTCCAGCATGGATTCACCCTCAAAATCCTACCTTTTTGGTGTTCCAATTCGCAGAACTCTTTTTGGGTTCATCTTGCTCCTCTCCCTTGCCCCATCATCTGTCGAGACCCAGATCTCCGACCAGCCGACCGCCTACCAGATGCTGGAGCAATACGATTTCCCCAGAGGGATCCTCCCGCAGGGCGTGCGGCGCTACGTTTTGAATCAAGATGGGAGCTTCGAGGTGTATCTGAGCGGCGACTGCGAGTTCAAGGTCACCGGCGGCTACTTGTTGCACTACAAGAGAAAGATCACCGGCGCGGTGGCCTCGGGGTCGCTGACCAACCTTAGAGGCGTCAGCGTCAAGGTCCTCTTTTTGTGGTTTGGGATCGATGAGGTGGTGAGGAGTGGCGACGAGATCGATTTCTATGTCGGCCCGCTGTCGGCATCCTTCGGGCTGTCCAACTTCGAGGAGTGCCCCCGCTGCCGCTGCGGCTTTGATTGCTCTGCCGCCATGGTTTCGGATTCGTAAGACACTGGGGTTGGTGATCATGGACTGTCCCAGACATGGCATTCCATGGATTAACCTTGATATGTTTAACTTGTGCTATCAAATGAACGCATGCTAATCACAGATTTTGATATGGTCTTTAAGAATCCTCGAGTCTTTACCTTTGAGTAGCTGTAGGATGATTGCTCCATCTTTTTCCACTTTGAATGACTGCATGTTCTACATTTTGATCTGTGTCTTGGTTAAAACATTGCCTCTACTTGTGCTGAATCCTAGATGTCAAATTTGTCTATGTTAGAGCTTATAAATATATTGTGTCATTTCCTAATAGCTTGAGCCTCTGTGATTTGTAGTAACCCAACCAAAAGATTTATCTTAGTATCAGAGCATGACAATTTATTCTTTTAGGATTTATGATAACCCAATCCAATTCTTTATCAATATAGTTGGTAGTGTTTAGAGATTTTGTGCTTGATTGCAGGAGGTTCTTTTATTGTGGTAGCTTAGAAAGTGATCAAGAGATTGGAGTTTGATGACACCTGACTGGCTTAGGTTGTTTTTTCCTCCCTATCCAGCTTCAAGGTAGCTTCAAGGTGGACTGTAGATGTGCTTCAGTTTACTATTTTCACTGCGGTGTTACTTATCAAGAATGATTAGAACTCCACTTGAGATGTGTTGCCTTTTGACGAAGAATCTGGCATCAATTTTTATGCTCTTTTTTTGCCCCTCTGCAGGTTTTAAAGGCCTATATTATGTTTTATCGGATTTCTTGTTATCATTATTACAACTGTGTATCCAGAGGCAATAAAAAGATCAATCGACAACTTTGACTAATAGATGAAAACACTGAGTCTATAGAATGAAGAAAAAGAAAATAGAAATCGTATGGCACAATGAGACACACAAGATAGATCAAGGCTTCTTATATATTCTGCCTCATTATTGTGGAAAACCAACATTAACACATCTCAAGTTCTTCAACCTATAAAGAGATTGTTTCTTGGTAAAGATTTTGGCTTTTCTTTCTTCCCAAGAATTTGAACAAATGGGAGGAAACATCAATATCTGTCATATCCCAGCCACATCTTAAAATTTTCTTGACATGTTTAGTTTTTGCTGCTAAGAGGAACTGTTACCTCTATTATTTTTCTGCTCAAATTCAGGTTTTTCATTCTATATCAATATCTATCTGCTCAAATATCACTGATAGGAGTCTCTAATTTATTCATATGAACTTTACTGATGTTATAGTATTGTTTTCGGACCATAATGTTATTTCATAGTTTTCAACTCAGTCCATTCAAATATGACAGCTTATTAACATATTCCTTAGATAAAGTTACAGTTGTTTTAAGATACTTTCTCCATGACCAAAGAATGCATTAAAGAAGTTGGTTACCAAAAACCTTTAATTTCGAAATTCTCTATGCGCACGAAGGATTGTTTTATGAACTAGTATTTTTTTTTTGGTGTTTAAGGGTTAGAAAGAGGTTTATAAACTAATAATATTGGCAGAAGCTCTCTTAAACTTTGTATCTTTTGGATATGTCCTTCAGTGGTGAGTCTTTTATTTTTAGTTCTGTATCATTGCTTATTATCTTTGGGATGATGATATTTCTATATCCCTTTGTGATTTTAAACTTGGTAGTGAGCTTTCTTTTCAATCTTATTAAAATTTTATCGTGAGTTCGTTCTTTTCCTACTATCAACTTTCTTCCGAAATCCATTCTGCATTTTACCCTCCCGGTATCAGTTTGGTATCAGAGCTAAAGGCTAGAGATCATGACAAGGCAAAATGAAAAAGATATAGTTGATGAAGGTAGTTGTCATGAAGATGATGTTGAGTCATTGAGGCTGGAACTACGAAGATTGTTGTGTAGTCTAAAAAAAAAAAAGAAATAATTGAAGAACTTTGAGTAGAGACAATCAGTATGAAAATAATGTCCAGGAATTTACTTCTGATGATGATACATCTCCTCATTTAAGGGAGTCGAGAAGATTTCAAGCAAGATATGGAGTCCAAAACGAGTGGTAGAACAAATACAATCCAAGATTGGATATTCTCGAGTTTGAAGGTAAAATTAATGTTGATGACTGATTGGCTTAATATAGTGGAAAGAATTTTCGATTTTCATGAACCTTTAAAACAAAAGAAGGTAAAACTTGTGGCTCTTAAACTTAGATGGAATAAATCTTTTTAGTGGGAAAATCTAAAGAAGAAAAGAGAACGTGAAGGGAAGAATAAGATCATGACATGGGAGAAAATGAAAAGGGAGCTAAAGAGAAAATATTTACCTAACAATTATAGACAAGAGATCTTTCTCAAAATCCATGATTTCAAGCAAAAAGATCTTAGGGTAGAGGAGTACACAGTAGAATTCAATCATCTCATGTTAAAAGGAGAGCTTGTGGAACCAGAAGAGCAAACCATTGCAAGATACTTAGGAAGTCTAAAGTATGATAATTGCTAAAGTTGTTTAACTACAACTATATTGGTCTTTAAATGATGTGAGCAAGTTGGCTTTAAAAGTTGAAAAACAATATAAGTTTGAAAAGAGTTCTCGGTACGGGTCAAAAGAAGGCTATACAAAAAGAGAAAATTTTAAACATCCTGTCCAAAGCAAGGTGGTATCAAAGGTACAAGACAAGGGTGAAAGACCTGCTAGCAGCAAACAAACACATAATTCTTCTACGCCATATGGCCGAAAATACTTCAGATATCATGATTTTGGGCATTTTGCTTCAGATTGTCCAACTAGGAGGATTGAAACTTTGGTTGAAAATCATAGTGATGGAAGAGAAGATGAAGCCGACGATGAACCAAAATACGATGATGATGAGGAAGAGGTTACTTATGCTGATCATGGTTTGTCTATTATACTACAACATAGCTTACAAGTGTCCTATGTGGCCGAGGATGGAAGTTGGGTGAGAAAGAATGTGTTTCACACTAAATGCGTTTTTCTTGGCAAAGTGTGCTTGGTGATCATCGATAGTGGCAGTTTTAAGAATGTGATATCTTTAGAGATGGTGTAGAAGCTAATGTTGGACACAATCCCTTATCCATATCCTTACCAATTATGTTGGCTCCAAGAAGGAAATGACATCAAGGTAACTAAAAGATGTTTAATTTTATTTTCTATTAGTAAGTATTATAAAAATGAAGTATGGTGTGATGTTGCTCCTATGGATACTTGTCATTTGCTATTATGAAAACCTTAGCATTACGATAGAAGGGTGTTATATGATGGCTACAAATATACTTATTCTTTTAAGGTGAATGAAAAAAAGATTATTTTAGCTCTATTACAACCTTCTAAAATTAGTGCACCAAAGAATGAAATTAACGCTTTTATGTCCTATGATGAATGCAAGGGTGAATTAGACAGCGATGATCACGTTTTGGCTCTAGTAGTAGTAGAGGAGAATAAATAACACAAGGAAACACTAGCAATTATGAAACTAATCTTGGAGGAGTTTCAAGATATTATACCGGAAGAGATTTCATATGGCCTTTCACCTTTAAGAGACATCCAGTATCATATTGATCTTATTTCGGGGGACTATTCTATCTAATAAAACATCATACAAAATGAGTCCCAAGGAGCATAAAGAACTTCAAATGCAAGTGGATGAGTTGGTAAAAATGGGTTAATTCGGGAGAGCATGAGTCCTTATGCGGTTCCAGCCTTGTTGGTGCCTAAGAAGGATGGTTCTTGAAGAATGTGTGTGGATAGCCACGCCATCAACAAAATCACAGTGAATTATCATTTTCCTATTCCAAGATTAGATGATTTACTTGATCAATTATGTGGTGCTTTTATTTTCTCTAAAATTGATTTGAGGAGTGGCTCTCACCAAATAAGAATAAGGCCTGGAGATGAGTGGAAACAATATTTAAAACTAGAGAAGACTTATATGGATGGTTGGTTATGCCATTTGGGTTATCGAATGCTCCTAGCATTTTCATGAGATTTATGAATCATATACTTAAGCCATGCATTGAGACTTTTGTTGTGGTTTACTTTGATGATATATTGGTGTACAGTAAGAGTGTAGAGGACCATATGAATTATCTTAAGGAGATCTTTTTTATTTTGAAAAAGCAAAAGCTTTATGCTAATATAAAGAACTATAACTTTTTTTACTCGTAGTGTGATATTTTTGGGGTATATTGTTTCAAAAAATGGAATCATGATGGATTAAAGCAAGGTAGAATCTATTCCCAATTGGCCAACACTTGCTTCATTGCATGATGCGAAGAGTTTCCATGGCTTAACTTCCTTTTACAGAAGATTCATCAAGGGTTTCAGCTCTATTGTCGCTCCAATAACTGAATGCCTAAAATGTGATAAATTCAAATGGACTAGTGAGGCTAATGATATTTTTATGCTTTTAAAAAGAAAGGTGACTAAAGGTCCTATCTTAGTACTACCTAATTTTGACAATGTGTTTGAAGTTGAATGTGATGCATCTAATGTGAGAATTGGTATTGTTTTGAGTTAAGATGGAAAGCCCATTGCCTTTTTTAGTAAGAAGCTGAATGATATGAGAAGAAAGTATTCGACAAGGAGTTTTATGTCATTTATTGAGCGTAATCTTATTGGAGTTAGTATCTTCTTGCAAAGTCATTTATCCTATATTCTGATCATGAGGCTTTAAAGTTCATTAATCAACAATACAAGCTAAACAAGAGGCATCTAGCTTGGGTAGAGTTCTTGCAATCTTATAACTTTATAATCAAGCACAAATCTGATGCTCAAAATGTAGTTGTTGACACATTAAGCAGAAAGCATTCTTTATTATTAGCAATGAAAGTCAAAGTGGTTGGATTTGAGACGTTCAAAGATCTATATGAGAATGATATAGATTTCGGCTCAATATGGTAGAATTGCAAATCATGTTCATTTTAATAATTTTCTATCTTTGATGGTTTTCTTTTTCGAGCTAATACATTGTGTGTTCCATCTTGTTCTTTGAGACAAGTAATTCTAACTGAAGCTCATGGTGGTGTTTTAGGAGGGCATTTTGGTAAGGATAAGATTCTAGCTCTTATTTAATCAAATTTCTATTAGCCTAAGATGTTCAGAGATGTGGAGAGACATGTAAAGCAATGCCGAGTGTATCATTTAGCAAAAACAACATTCTAGTTTGAACACTCCATTGCTAGTGCCAAATGATCCATAGGAAGAGGTGAGTCTTGATTTCGTTTTGAGACTACCAAGAACTCAAAGAAATAAGGATTCTATCATGGTTGTTATTGATAGATTTTAAAAAATATCTCACTTTATTCCTACAATAAATCGAATGATGCATCTTATATTGCTAATTTATATTTTAAGGAGATTATTAAATTGCATGGTATTCCAAAAAGTATGGTGTCCGATTGAGATTCAAAATTTCTTAGTCATTTTTTGGAGAACTCTTTAGAGGAAGTTGGGTACTTCTTTGAATTTCAGTAGCTCGCTTCATCCACAAACCGATGGGCAAATTAAAATAACGAACAGAAGCTTGAGAAACTTACTTAGAAGCTATGTTGGCGAGAACATTAAGCAATGATATCTCATTCTTCCACAAATTAAGTTTGTCTACGATCGTTCCATGCATCATAGCATTGGTAAGAGTCCTTTTGAGGTTGTTTATGTTGCTAATCCTACTTATCCTTTAGACTTGGTCCCTCATTCAATAACTAAGTAATTTAGTGGAGATGTTGATGAGAGAGTTAAGCAAATAAAGAAGCTGCATGAGAGTGTTAAAGCAACCATAGAAAAGCACCAACAAACATAGAAAACATGTGGAGTTTAATGTAGGTGATTTGATCTATATTCATCTAAGGAGAGGTTTCTACTAGGCAAATTTGAAAAATTGAAACCAAAGACTAATAGTCCATTTAGGATGCTTAAGAGAGTTAGCAAAAATGCTTATTAGATCGAGCTACCAGAAGATTACGGAGTGTCCCCAATATTTAACGTGGTTGATTTAAGTCCTTTTCATAATCATGTTGACGAAACAAACAAGGACTTAAGGATAAGTCTGTTTCAACAAGGGGAAATTGACACGGGAGTGCCTAATTTGCTACAATATGCTCATATGAACCTTGCTGATGCTATGATATTGTTTTCAGCCCACAATGTTGCCTCATAGTTTTCAACTTAGCCCACTTAAATATAACAACTAATTAGCACATTCCTTAGATAAAGTTACAGCTATTTCAAGGTGTTTTTCTTGGTGACTAAGGAATGCAATAAAAAAGTTTGTTACCGGGAATGAAACATTTAATTTTGAAATTTCCTATGTATGAAGAGTTATTTCATGCACTAGTACTTATTTTGATGTTTAGGGGTTAGAGAGGAGTTTAGAAACTGATTATATTAACAGAAGCTCTCTTGGAGTGTTCTCTTAAACTCTGTATCTCTTGGATGCATCCTTGAGTGGTGAGTCTTTTGTTTTTAGTTCTGTATATTTGTTTATTATCCTTGGGGTGATGATCTTTCTGTATCTCTTTGTGATTTTAAATTTGATGATGATTTTTTTTTTTTCGATCTTATTAAAGTTTTATCGTGTGTTCGTTCCTTTCCTACTATCAACTTTCTTCCAAAATCTATTATGCATTTTAGCCCCTCGGATATCAATCACTATGTCCAAACTAAAAGAAGACTTAATGTCGTTTAGTTTTCTGCTCCCGTTGTGTTGGTTAACCATTGCTCACTATGTTCAAACTAAAAGAAGACTTCATTTTAGGGTTTATTCGCAACAAATGTACATTTTTGCGCTGTTGTTTGATGTTCATGTTGACTAAAAGTTATTATACTTTTCAATACACATTTAATACAAATCTACAAGAACAAGAAACCGAGACAATATATTTGTGTAGTTTCACGGACTTTCCGAAACATTCCAACAAATTATAGGTAACACTGAATCTATGTTATATGCCAATTACATCTTAACATGTTACACCGTGTATGTTCTTTTCTAGGTTGGCTAAGCAAAATGTCTCAAACATTTTTTGAACATCTTGTTGAGTACTGGACTTTCTTTTGTATGCAATTCATTCTCCCTAGTCTTTTCATGCTCTGTTCATAATAATTATCCAATTTTTAGTGGTTAAAAATTGTTTTCTTTATGCTATTCTTGGGCCAATTCTCTTAAAACCAGCATCCTTGTTCATGATATGGACCAGAAAAGCAGCACTTGGTTTGACTTTTAACAGCAAGAAACACCAACACTTAACAAGTTTGATGAAGCACTGGATCATTAAATCTCGCAGCACTTGGTTTGACATTTAACTGCAAGAGACACCACCACTTCAACAAGCTTGATTGATGTAGCACTGGATCAGTAGATCTTACTTAACATGCTTGCAACACAGGCTCACAGAGGAAATAAGCCAATTGTCTTTCGATTCCTTTATCATCTTGATCAAGAGCTGTGAAGTAGTTATATATGTTCCATAAACTAGATTCCATATCAAGTTTTATGTGCTTCTTTTATCCATTCTCCAGTTGGATAACTCAGGATCTAGTTTTCTTAAACCATGTTTTATGTCCGGAAAACATTGCTTGATCACAGAACATTGTCAACCTTCCAACTCTCTTTCGTGATTTTTCTTTTTGCTGCAAATAATATTCAGATACTGCTGGTTTATTTTTCTCTGTCTCTCAATTTATGACATTTTTTTTCTCAAAAATAGTAGGAGTGAATGGAGAAACAGATTAGCAGCCACATGACATGACCTTCTGATGGTGCTTTCTTTCTCAAGAATTATTGGAGATGGTGAAAGGCTTATTCAAGAACAAATGTGATGTTCGAGGAGCATAAACATTTATAGAATGTCAAAGTTTGGAGGAGCCAATAAATATTCTGTATTAATTGTTTTCGCAGCCCTTTCTTTTTCATTTATGAATTAAAAAGGTCCGAATGATCAATTTGGAATCAATAGATATGCAAAACGTTCACTTGAATAAATTATCATTTATGTTCAATGGAGGAACAATTTCATCATTTATGTTTAAACAGATATATGTTTTATTCAGAGTTCTAAACATCATATAAGAAAATAAAACTTTGACTTACATCAAAAGAACATTATCACACAGACACAAAGATCCAAGGAAATCTGTGAAAAGAAGTACGTAAAAATCATTTACCAACCATCATTTTGTTGAGAATAACCAAAGAGCGGGCAAGTCAGTAGCAGCTCAGATGGCAGATATATGCACTATTACATAGCTCTTAACATCCTACAGTGACACAAAATTTAATCTCACATCAAACAAAAAAATTATCACACAGATAGAAACATCAAAGGAAATTTGTGGGAACAGCTGACAGAAATTATCTACCCACCAATATATTTGTGTGTGTGTATATATATATATATATATATATATATATATATATATATATATATATATATATATATATATATATATATATAAAATCAAGGAAATTAGGAAAGTAATTCTACAAAAGAACTTCCATTCCACACCTGTCCATATATGCTGTCAACCACATTATTATTTTTCCTTCCTCTACATAAATCCTAAATTTCTTGTTGAAATGAGACTGAAGACAGAAGAAGAATCTGAACAAAGGGAAAGTTTGACCCATCCCCTCAAAAACAGAAATAAAAGAATTTTTTTTTTGACAAAAGGTTAAATGGTAAATATGAGATTTAGGATCTTAAAATTAAATGTAAAAATCTTTATCAGTTAAATTTGTATAATTTATCAGATGAAATTTCAAATCCATAAACAATGGTAAACGAATTTGATGCACTATTATTATAGTATTTCAGATCAATATTTTGTGTAAAAGGAAAATGATCCACACTCATCACAAAATTGTTTTGTGGGAGGTGTCATTGATGACAAATATGCAGAGAAAAGTTGTGTGGATTCGTGGACTGGACTCACCAGCGTGATGTCTGCCGCATTGTCCGATCCCAATATCATATTGCTGCTGGCTTGATCAATGTGCAGTGAGGACATTTATGTGCTGCAACCTGCTGGGTTGGACGGAACGGAAGCAAATAATATCCACTTAGATTGTGTGCCAACACTCTCATTGATGATTTTTTTTTGTTTTCTGGGGTTTTCGATAACTATCGTTTTAGGGTTTTGAAACAGCATATTTGCCCCCTCGAAATGTTAATACATAATTTTTTGAAAAAAATAAATTTTATGTATATATATTCTTCAAATATTTAAAATCTTTCATATGCATCACTCTAAATTTTTGTATACATATATAATATTATAATGTTTTTGGAAGAAATATTGCAATAAAAAAATTCATAATAATAATTTTGAAGGACAATTAATGGCAATTTGAATTTTTATTCTCTCTCTAATGGGGTTGAAAAAGCAATACTTTTTCTAAATTTTGTTGAAGCCCAAAATTTGATGAGTGTCACATTTTTAAGGATTAACATGCAAATAAATAAAAACTAAACAACTCATTTAGCTCACTTATTATTTTTGGATAAGCAGGATTAGCATGCTAGACAAAATAAAAAAACATATGAAAATGAAGACCCGTTCGATCAAGATCAGACGATGGAAGACGTCTCAAGCAATGACACCGGATCCTCAGTTGGGGTTGAGAGATATTTAAACCTGTCGCCTCTCTGACTCCCTCTCTTCCTTTCCGTCTTCCCCCTTCGTCTTTATCCGACTATGGTGAGCGACTCGTTTGCCAACGCCTTTTCATCTCCCCGATGACAGAGAAATCGTGAGAAGAAGAAAAGGAAAAGGTTTCTCTTAATCGATACAGAGTAACTGATCTCTGCATCTGCTTCTTCGTCAATCAGATTTCGTCGATTGAATTACATCTGCTCTTGAATTGATCGTATTCAAGCTTTAACATATTAATTGTTAGAAATTTTAATAATTAAATATGGATCAAACAAATATTTTATAGAACCAACGAACCGAATTTTGATTCAAACATGCTTTATAGATCCGAAACAAGATTTTAAAATATTTCCATAAAATATTTTAAATTCATAATAACATGCATGAAATCCTACAATAATTAAGAAACATATTAACATGGAAGTGTACCGGATGAATCCATTAGAGTATTTTATGAATTAATCGGTGATTTGATCTTCCAATTACAAAATATCCTTAAGAACTTTAGATTTCTCTTTGACGAGTGAAGAGAAATTTTATTAGATTCTACAACCGGGGATCATAACCTTATTTATAGTCATAACTAATTAATCTACAATTATGATTATATTCATAATTGATGAATTTATAATTATGCCTCAAGGGTTTCATATTCCTAATTTATCTCGTCATTAAGTTAAAAATATAACTAATGGTATCCATACAATTAATTTTCATAATAATTATGTCCCTTAGCTAAATAATTTTACTTTAATTAGATCACTTTTATTTTGGCTAATCAAAATAATGACTTAACATATTTAATTATACATATGTGACCCTTAAAATTCTAATAATCTCCCACTGAGTCACATATATATCTTTATAAATGTGCTATACTTTATGAGCTCAAAACTGTTGCTATTATTAAATAGGACATACAAAACAATCTCGTCCATTGGCCATATTAATATAGAACTAAAGCGGTCTTCGCTATATCAATCATAGCTAAACCCATCAATGATCACTAACATTAACAGAATCAAATGACATAGATCAATTATCAAATGTGTAGCATGAAAATTACATGAATGTGATTTGTACATGTCAATTTTTAACTAATCCAACTTTATATTTATGAGATCATTAACAACTTTAATAACTATAATGTATAAAATATAATAAACTGAAGCTTTATTTCTGATCAGAAAAATATCTGTACAAATATAGAATCTAGCATAGAATATACAACAAACATATGACAGACTCCCACTAAACTGAAGTTTCCTTAAATTCTGATATACCCATATGAGCAGTATGCTTATGAAATACCTTGGGTATTACACCTTTTGTGAGAAGATCTGTCATCATAAAGTTTGTTCCTAAGTGTTCTATAGAAATATATTTATCTTGTACCCTTTCTTTCACAACTAGGAACTTAATGTCAATATGTTTTGACTTAGTCGAGCTCCTATTATTGTTAGAGTATAAAACAGCTGATTTGTTATTACAATATATCTTTAGTAGTCTTTCAATCCCATATACTATTTGCAGCCCTGTTATAAAATTCCTCAGCTAAATTCTATGATTTAACACCTCAAAACAACCAAATTCTATTGCCATAGTGGAAGAAGTAATAAGAGATTACTTAGCACTACGCCAAGAAATCACTCCACTAGCCAACATATAAACGTGGTCCGAAGTAGATTTCCTACTATCTTGACATCCAGCATAATCAGAGTTAGAATACCCAATGATCTCCAAATGGTTTGATCTCCTATATGTGAGCATATGATCTTTTGTCCTCATTAAATATCTCATGACTTTTTTAGCTATCTTACAATGATCCATTCCAGGATTACTTAAGTATCTGCCTAACACTCCAACAATGTATGCTATATCCGGACGTGTACAAACCTGTGCATACATTAGACTCCCTACAACTGATGCATAAGGAATCTTCTGTATTTCTTGAGTTTCCATATATCCTTTAGGGCACTAATTGAGATTGAACTTGTCTCCCTTTGTGATAGCAGTGTCTTCTGATTTGCAATCCTGTATGCCAAACCTTTTGAGTACCTTATCGATATAGCTCTTTTGTGATAATCTTATAATACCCCGAGATCTATCTCAGTGTATCTGGATTCCTAATATAAAAGAGGCGTCACCAAGATCTTTTATCTCAAAATTTCTAAATAGAAATCTCTTGGTTTTATGCAATATGCCTATATCATTTGTGACAAGTAGAGTATCATCCATATATAATATCAAGAAAATGAATTTGCTCCCAACTGAATTTATGATACATGCAATAATCAACAATGTTCACCTTAAAACCAAATGAGATAATTACCTGATGAAATTTATGGTACTATTGACGGATGCCTGTTTTAGCCTATAGATGGATTTTATTAATTTACAAACCATTTTCTTTATATCTCCTAACACAAAGTATTCTGGTTGTACCATATAAATTATTTCATCAATGTTTCCATTGAGAAATGTTATTTTAACATCAATCTGATGAAGCTCCAAATCAAAATGTATAGCTAGAGCCATAATTGTCCTAAAAGAGTCATTCGTTGAAACCAGAGAGAAAATCTCTTTAAATTCAATCCATTCCTTTTGAGTATAGCCTTTTGCCACAAGACGTACCTTATACCTCTCCACATTACCATTAGAATCCCTTTTGGTTTTAAAAATTCATTTACAACCAATGAGTTTTACACCTTCTAGTAACGGGACAAGTTCCTAAACTTTATTGTCTTGTATGAACTTATACTCTTGATTCATTGCTTGAATCCACTTATTCGAACTAGATCCTCCATGGCTTAACAGAAGTTGATTGGATTATCTTCCATTATACCACTACTTTCTTCATGTTCCTAGAGAAATACCATATAATCATCCGAAATGGCACTCCTCATTTCCCTAGTGGATCGTCACAAAGGTGCTGGCTCTTGCAACACGGATTCTTAAGGATGTTGAGTTTGTTCCTCATGAACAATTTCCTCGTACTGTATGAGAGTTAAAATGACTATCTCCTTTTGAGGTACTAATTTTGTCACATTAATGACAACTATATGAATTGGATCAGACTGAACCAATTCTTCCTCAAAGGTAAAGTCTTTAACCTTATTTCTCCCCCCAAACTCAATATCCTCAAAAAATATAGCAATACCCATCTCAAAAATATTTATTGATTTACGATCATAAAATTTATACCTCTTAGATCGCTCAGAATAACCAATAAAGTAACTGTTTATTGTTCGGGGTTTCAATTTTTTTTCATTAGGCCTATAAGGACTTGCCTCAACTAGGCAACCCTATACACGTAAGTGTCTTAGACTAGGCTTTCTCCCAATCTAGAGCTCATAAGGTGTTTTTGCAGTTGCTTTAGTTGGTACTCTATTAAGAATGTAAGCTACAGTTTTTATTGCTTCTCCCCAGAGTGACTCTGGCAAAGTAGATTGAGAAATCATACTTCTTACCATGTCCTTAAGTGTGCGATTTCGTCTTTCAGCTACACCATTCATGTTAGATGATCCTAGAATTATATACTGAGGGACAATTCCACACTCCTCTAGGTATAAAGTAAATGGTCCTAGACGTTGTTCACTTAGCCGTCATTTCTGCCGTAATATTCCCCTCCACTATTAGATCTGACGCTTTTTATCCTTTTGCTGAGTTAAATTTTAACTTCGGCTTTAAATATTTTGAACACATCCAAAGATTGAGATTTTTCATATATTAGATATATGTATCCATATAAAGAGTAAATGTCTATGAATAATATGAAGTATTGTTGACCATTCTATGAAGGTGTAGGAAATGACCCACAAATATCTGTATGTTTCAATTCTAAAACGTTCATAGCTCTATATGCACCTGATCTCTTAGGTTTGGTTTGTTTACCTTTAATGCATTTAACACAAATATCCAAACCTAATAAGTTATTGGGATCAAGAATCCCTTCTGACATAAGTCTTTCAACTCTATTTCTAGAGATGCGACCCAAACATTTATGTTATAATACACCCGAATTTTTAATTTTACGTTTAGTACCTCACAATTTCGCATTCAGGGATTCATGATAGGATGCTATAGTATCAAGTAAATATAGATTGTCATAAGCCATAAGTGAACTAGTTCCAATCACATTTGAATTTAAAGACAAAGTAAATTGATTGTTTCCAAATGAATAAGAATAACCAAATTTATCCAAATAAGAAACATAAATTAAGTTTCGTCTAAATGACGGTACAACAAAAGTGTATTTCAAATCCTAATAATATCTAGTACACAATAACAATCTAAATGTGTATATAGCTTTCACATCTACCGATTTTTCGTCCCTCATATAAATACTTCTCTCACCATTATTGGGCCTTCGGTAGCTCAAGCAATCTTGCATTGAAACACTAATGTTAGTTGTTGTACCGGAGTCTAACCACTAGTTGTTTCTAGGTACTAAAGTTAAATTGACTTCAAAACAAACCAAAGTAAGGAATGTATCCTTTTTAGCATGCCAAGCATAATATTCGACACAGTCCATCTTTAAATGCCTAGATTTCTTATAGAAGAAATAAGTATCATCTTTATTTTATTTGTTTATACTAGACCCTTATCAGCCTCACTCTTTCTAGATTTTTTATTTTCTTTTCTTGCCCTTAAAGTTGGTTTTGTTTAGAATCGGTATTGAATTGAGGTTAGCATATTTTGTTGCAAGATAACCTAAATAAGATAACAATAGACAACCAGAAATTATGCTCATATCTATTACCATAAACTTAAGTAAATTCAAATAATGATATAATCCATCTCAAGATACCAAGTGCAATATTAATATCTTATCTTTGGACTTCAATATTAATTGCTAGTGGTTGTCTTGTTATAATGATCAAATACTGATAATAAAGCATGTCAAATAATAAACCCATCTTTGGATTGATTTATCATTTGCATATATATCTTTATAATTATCACGTGTTTACCATTATAAGTATGTATAAAATCCTACCGGTCATTAACCTTCTTTTGGGTCGGGTAATTACCGCATGGATATAAATATATATTATATTTAATATTTTCATGAGAAATGTTATATATGAGAGGTCACTTTGGTGACTTCATATATTAAATTACTCAATCTAATATTAAACAATCACTAATTGAAAGACCCACTTAGTTCCGCTTAATTCATTTGGGCTCCGCTTAATTCGAAAGACTTACTTACACCCGATGATATTTTGTATGGGATGAGAGGGTACAAGGATCCATGTAGAATTATGGAGGAGTGCATCATATTCTTCACACATGACTTTATGCCAGTATGGAGATTTTTGGGCTTGAGTAATTATGGTAGGTTCAGTGGTCTCTAACGAGGATGTTGTGATGGTATATAGGTCAAGGATTTGTCATGGTTTAAAGACACCACTTTTGGATCGTGTTGTCATTGGATGTCCAAGGGCTATAGGGTGTGTTGTAGGTATGGGCGGTGGAGGGGCACTAACACGGATTAGGGTAGACTGAGGGACTTTAGTATCATTGGTCCTAGGAGAGGATAGAGGTAGTGATTATGATTCTGAGGCAATGCCTTCAGTCATAGGGGAACCTAGTGAAGAAGAGAGAGGCACAATAGAGAGGGTGAGGAGCTGTTGTACCGGGAGAAAGAGGGAGTGTGGATCTTGAGGAGAATAACTAGATGATATTATGGGAGACTCGGTTGATAGGACGTAAAGACTTTTCGAGATTGGGGTTCATAGCATCAAAAGGCATTATGGTCAAGGGAGTATCCAATGAAAACACAAAGTTTAGATTTTGATGTTATCTTACGTGAGGCATATGGACGCAACCATGGATAACATAGACAACTAAACACTTTAAGTTTTTAAAGGTTTGGGGATTTGTAAAATAATTTTTCAAATGACGACTTATACTCGAGGACTGGAGTGAGCATATGATTATTGAGGTAGATGGCAGCTTGAAATGCTGCAGTCCAAAAAGTTGGTGGCATAGAGGCTTAGTGTAAGAGTATGAGACCAGTTTCAACTATATGTCGATATTTGCGTTCAGCAGAGCCAACGAGTTGAGGAGTGTATGGAGGTGACTTGAGGTATTGTATATCATAAGCAAATAAGTAGGATGTGATGGCTTGATATTCGCCACCACCATCAGAGTAAACAGTCTTAATTTTAGACTGAAAGAAGTTCTCGACCAATCTTCAAAAGTTAGTAAAGACTGTTAAAACTTTAGATTTATGGTGCAGAGGGTATAACCATGTGTATTTAGTAAAATATTCTATGAAAATAATATAAAATCTGAATTTGTCAAAGGAAGTGATTGGAGCGGGGCCCCAAACATCAGTGTAAATAACCTCAAGGGGTTTAGAGCAAGATATGAAGGATTTTCCAAAGGGAAGTCTATGACTTTTATTACTTAAACAAGCATCACAATGAGTTATGATGTTATTGGTTTTAAGCGTAGGAAGAAAATAATGGGAAAGCAGTTTTTGCTAAATAAGAGTTGAGGGATGACCAAGACGACGATGCCACACATCAGTTGGAGCTACGACCAAAGAGTAGGCAGTGGGTTGGGTGATTTATAGAACTGACGACTACTCGTAAATGTTATCTTTACTCTGGCCTTGGACCAGGGATGCCCCCGTGCCCAAATCCTTGACAAGAAATGAGTTAGGAAAGAATTCAATTGAGGTATGATTCTATTTACAAAATTGAGAAATAGAAATAAGGTTTCATTTGATGTGGGATGCACATAAAACATCATCTAGTGTAAACGAAGTACTATGTGAATTAAGCATTGTGAAACCAGTATAAGTAAACGGGAGTCTATTACCGTCACCGATGATGATGTCTTTGTTTCTACCATAGTCATTGTGGATGGACAAGTTTTGTAAATCAGAGGTGATGTGATGAGATGCGCCAGAGTCCATAATCCAATTTTGATGACCAGTAGCTAAAGTAACTGTAAGATTTGCGTGAGGCCAATACGATGGAGGAGGAAGTCTGGGTCGAGTTCTATAGACTTTTGCAGAGTGGCCAACTGTGTCACATTGCTGGCAAACAACTCTTTGTTGATTTGTGTGATCAGGACGCCAAGGATGAGGATAATTGAAGTAGTTGCCTTGATGGTTGCAATTGAAATATTGAGAGGGTTGAGGAGGGGAGGTTTGTTTGGAGCCCTTGTTGTACCGGTTACTCTTCTTCTTAGATTTTTGACTGACTTGAGCTATGACGGATGGTCTTGGCAACTTATCATAGAGTTCTTCAAATGACACTAGTGAATCACGTGCCAACTTTCCAAACAAAAGGTCTTCTTGTATTTGCCATATGATACCCAAGTCACATAAAGGGAGTCAGCATAGAAGACGGAACATGGATCGGAGGCACAGAGCTTCACAATATATATTCTGGTCTATGTGGATGACATCATTGTCACAGGTAATAATCCTGTATTTGATGTGAGGTATAATAGAGGAGGTAGCTGTAGCAGAGGAGGAAGCTGTAGCGATACTACAGTAGAGAAGGAAGCTACAGCAGAGGAGAAAGTTGCAGCAGAAGCTACAGTAGAGAAGGAAGTTGCAACAATGCTACAACAGAGGAGGAATCTATAGCGATTAGCTCTTAGTAGGAGCTGAGGATCGATAGTTGACAGTGAGGCAGCAGGCTACGATTGATGCAGATCATAGCCTGATGAAGACGATGCTACGATGGCAAACAACCCGAGCCTGGGGTCGGTGCAGGCGACGCCGGTGAAGAAAAAGGCCGCATAGAGGAGAAGAGGGAAGGAGCGGGTAGAGGTTGGAGAGGGATCCACTACCGAGGGCGAGCAGTCGGCCACACCAAAATAGGCTCTCATTGTTGTGGCCGCACCTGATGGCGATGTCGGGTGTGGTCACGACAGTTGTTGGGGTAGCAGTGAAGGCGTCATGTGCCATACAACGGAGGATGGAGAGGGGAGTCCGATAGGGAAGCGAGTCCGATGAGAAAGAGTTCCCCCCTTCTCTTCTCTACAAAGACAAGGGATGTGATGAATAGCAAGCTTCGATGGCTGTGGAGTCTCGCTCGTCTCACTTGCTCTGATACCATATTATAAAGAATAGAAGACAAGAAGAATTATTAAAGAAGCCGTTTTACATTGAAGCTATTCTCCCCCTATTTATACAGATTAAGAGGGAGGATTTCCCTCAATAGGGTAGAGAGATTTCCTCATATAGTTAGGGAAATCTTATCAGAGTAGAAAGATTTAATTCATATAGTTAGAAAAATCTTATCTGCTATCATGCCCTCGCAAGATAGTGCTCCTATTAAGGATACCAATCTTGGATCGATGCAAAGCAAATAGTTTACGAGTGAGAGGCTTTATGAGTAGGGCAAGAGTAGATCGCTACTACGATTGCGATGACGGCAGCTACGGCTATGGCTATTGTGAAAGCTACAGCAGAGGAGAAAGCTGTAGCGATGCTATAGTGATACTACAGCAGAGGAGGAAGCTACAGTAAAGGAGGTAGCTGCAGCAAAGGAGAGAGCATAGGGGAAAGCTGCAATGATGCTACAGCAGAGGAGGAAGCTACAGTAGAGGAGAAAGCTGTAGCAGAGGAGAAAGCTATAGCAATGTTGCAATAGAGGAGAAAGTTGCAGTGATGCTACAGTAGAGGAGAAAGCTGCAGCAACGCTGTAGTGATGCTATAGCAGAGGAGGAAGCTGCAGCAGGAGGAATCTGTAGTGATTTGGTAGAGAAATTTGTAGCGATTTGGTAGAGAAATCTGCAGCGATTAGCTCTTAGCAAGAGCTAAGAATCGACAGTTGACAGCGAGGCAGCGGGCTGCGATTGATGCAGCTCACAGCTTGATAAAGACGATGCTACAGTGGCAAACAACTCAAGCCTTGGGTCGGTGCAGGCGGCGCTGGTGAAGAAGAAGGTCGCATGAAGGAGAAGAGGGAAGTAGGCAGGGGATGGAGAGGGATCCATTGTCGAGGGCAAGCAGCCGGCCGCACCAAAACAGGCCCTCGTTGTTGTGGTCACACTTGATGGTAATGCCGGGTGTGGTTACAGCAGCAGCTGTGATAGCAGTGTAGGCGTCACGCGTCGTACAACAGACGGAGAGAGGAGTCCGATAGGGAAGCGAGTCTGACAGGAAAGAGTTCCCCCATTCTCTGCTCTATAAAAGCAAGGGATATGGAGAATGGCAGGCTTCGATGGCCGTAGAGCTTGGCTCGTCTCCTTGCTCTGATACCATGTTGAAAAGAATAGAAGACAAGAAGAATTATTAAAGAAGTTGTTTTACATTGAACCTATTCTCCCCCTATTTATACAGATTAAGAGGGAGAATTTTTCTCAACAAAGTAGAGAGATTTCCTCATACAGTTAAGGAAATCTTATCAGAGTAGAGAGATTTACTCATATAGTTAGGGAAATCTTATCTGCTATCAATTAGTGAGTCCTTATGGGGAGAGAGAGAGAGAGTGTGAGGATTATTGAAGAATATGTTACGACGTTACCATTCAAATTGCCATGAAGGAAGCAGTGCACAACGAAGATTATGCTGATAGGGGCAGAGGCCTAGGATCCAGACAATAGTACACTAATTACAATAAAGTCGGTGGACTTCAGGAGTTACTAGGCGATGGACTGTCCTAGAGTAGTGCTTCATCTAGGTGTGACCCAAGAGTGGGGGGATGAAAGTCGATTGCCAAAGGAGCAAACATAATCAAAGGTGGAAGAGACCCTGCGATGTATTGGCAAAGGCCACACATGGAGGGATCACAATTCGAGTTTATCCCACAAGGATCAGAATGCAATAGAGATGTCACTATGAGGCAGCATGGTGTAGTAGATTGTGGTAGAACAATTTGTGACAATGCGATACACACGACATAGTCCCGTGAGGGACTATATCATACGGAGGTATGATCAGGAGCTACTAGGAGCTCCACTTTGGTGAACAACACGTCGACAAGAAGGGCTATGGATTCAAGGAGTGAAGGTCATGATACCGTAGAGGCAGGTCTTCCATGCGTGCATTGAATTTTACATCGGTTGAAAGCCTTGGTCATCAGCATATGGGGGTTATGTACCATCGAGAGAAAAATTTGAATGCAAATACCAATGAGTCCCATGGGAGGGACTTGATCATGTAGAGGTATGATCGAAGCAGCTTGAGAGTTGGACTACTCCAAAGCCTATATTCACTTAAGGGAGCTCGGCAAGTCAGAGGATAAGGTCGAGTAAGCGAACGTTGCTACCAAGGAAGCTAAGGAGAATAGAATCGGTGCAAACCATACAACATGATGGTAGAGGCCATGCATGGGAGTTGTAGTCTGTCTCTCCATCGACCAAAGGGAGCTGCTTGGAGAACACAGAGGTGTTGAAGTAGGGGGTCGAAAGGGGCAAGGAAGCAATGACGAGTCCAGAGGGACTTAGCTACCTAAAATCAAGCATCAGTTAGAATATAGATAGACTCGGAGGAGTGCTATAGAGATATATCTACTGATCGTGAAGAAAAGGGATGTAGATGTGAGATAACGGATAGTAGGGTCACGGGCATGGCAACGCCATGGTACCGCAGAGGCGAGACTTCCGTGAAAGTCATTGAACCCTTGCTCTCATGAAGGGAGAGTACTTGGTCGTGAAAAGGGCTGAGGAGGTGGAGCATGTAGAGGCAAACTCCAAGTACCGAGATAAGGCTAAAGGGCAAAGGCCAAGGAACTTCGTAAGACTAGTGCTAACGAGCTTCTCATCAAGATAGCCGAAAGTGAAGGACTTCGGGTCATACAAGAGTGCACGACTAAGGAACGAAGTAGGAAGTATGCAGTGTTGTACCTTTGCTACTCAGTTGAGTAGGCGGTCGGATTGATGAAGAAGACAGTACAATCCTAGAGGTGACCAAAACTATTAGAGACTTACTCCAAGTTGGGGTGAAAACTTCTTGCATTCCAGAAGTTCGATGGCATTGAGAAGGTGAATCACAGTAACTAACTCAATGCAAGGAATACAAACACTTCGAGTTCTTCAGAAGTGTGAGTAAAGAGCAGGCGAAGGTCAGTAACCAGCTTGATGCATAAAGTACAACCTTTGAGGAGGTGGGCGAAGTCAAGTAACCATTGTCTTCTCAACTCTTAATAGAATGGGCGAAACTGAGTACCCTAATTCTCTTATTTATCCAATAGAGGAGCTCTGCATAGGTTCAAAGATCCTTTGAAGATATTAGAAGATAATAGTTTTTAAATCCTCACTAATAGTGATTAGTGCTATTGAGAGTAGATCATCCACTTTATTTCCCAATAAAATGTCAATCGAAAGCAAAAGTGATGCAAATCTACTTGGAAGCGACAACTAAGTGAAAGAAGAGTCGATGGGCAAATTTTGTAGAGGAAGGACCCAAAACTTTAAAAGTTTGCAAGGCAATGCTCGTTAAAGCTCCAACAAGAATCCACCCAGTTTAAGCAACATGAGGCATTTGAGAGACTAGCACATAGTAAGGATAGTCTTTTCCTTTATCTGGAGGATCCGCAGGAACTAATAGAGATCAACACAACTCAGCCAAACCCACACTAGAGTCAGAGTCATTGATAAGTTGAAACAGCATAACAGATCAAAGGTTTGACTACTCAAAAACAACAATGGAGAGCAACTGGGAGCCAAGAGGCGCATTGCAACTAGAGTAGAAGATTGAAGACTCAGCAAAGGCGAGGAGTTACAATTTCAGGAAAAGCTTCGATGAGGACGTCGAAGGAATAAGTGGGGGAGAATGTCACGGACAAAGTTCTAAACAGGATATTTAATATAATACTTATATATGTCCGTATCTTTCTGTTTGTTCATGCTTTGCACAACATGTAGATGAACGATCGAAGGCTTAACAACCTTATTTTAGTTAGGTTTGGTGGCCTTCTTAGGCTTGTAAATAAAGGTTGTGTCATGTGGACACTTGTGAGAGATATTCGGTCTATAGTGGATTATTTTGACCCTTTGTTGTGTAACCATTCAGAGCTTGTAAAGTCTATTTATAATTTACATTATCTATGAAGTATTTTTTGAAATGTTTGCTTATGAATCTCTAGTTAGACACTTTCTTTAACTCGTTTTCTTTTTTGTAGGTCCTAAGGGACCATAAGAGGTTTCGGGAAGGCTGACCTTTACGGACGGACACGCATAGGTGTTGCACAACTTAGGCAAAACCATCTAAGTTCGTGACAGATGGTATCAAAAAATCAATGATACAACACTATAGCGATACAATATATATTCTGGTCTATGTGGATGACATCATTGTCATAGGGAACAACTCTGTAGAAATCCAAGCATTCATTAAACAGTTGACAAATCGATTCTCGCTCAAAGATCTAGGACCCCTAAACTAATTTCTGGGTGTAGAGACTATATTCACATCTTTCGATCTCTTTTTGTCACAAAGAAAGTACATTCAAGATTTATTATCCAAAACAAACATGCAGGACGCAAATGTGGTTACAACTCCTCTATCTGCTAGTAGCTCTCTCAAATTATTTGATGGAAGTATTGCTATGGAACCCACTCAATACTGACAAGTCATTGGTTCCCTACAATACTTAGCTCTCACCCGTCTCGATATATCATTTGTAGTTAACAAATTATCATAGTTTATGTAGAGGTCGTCTATTATGCATTAGTACATGGTCAAACGAGTCCTACGGTATCTTAAGGGGACTCTCAATTATGGTGTCTTTCTTCATAAATACTCTCCACTTCAGCTTCATGCCTTTACCAATGTTGATTGGGTAGGCAACTTTGATGATCGAACATCCACATTGAGGTATATTATCTTCCTTGGCACTAATCCAATTAGTTAGAATTCTAAGAAGTAAAAGACAGTCGCACAGTCTACAACTGAAGCTGAATACCGTGCCATCGCCACTTCCACTGAAAAACTCAATTGAGTCATAAATCTGCTCAAAGAACTCAATATCAACTCTACTCCTATAATATATTGTGATAATATCAGAGCTACCTATTTGTACACTAATCCGGTGTTTCACTCCCGTATGAAACATATTGCTATCAACTTCCACTTTGTGTAAGATCAAGTTGTCTGTCGTCAACTACGAGTTTCTCATGTCCATTCGGCTGATCAGTTAGCCGACTCACTCACGAAGCCTCTCGCTCGTCACCTTTTTGTATTACATCGGTAAGATTGACGTCCTTGATAGGATATCTCTCTACTTGAGGAAAATCCTTCCTCCTAACTTGTATAAATAGGAGAGAGACATTTGAAAGCCAAAGGATTGTAGCACAAAACAATCATTCAACTCATGCTTTGAGTTGTTTTGTCATTGTAACCGTTGTTAAAGAAAAGAAAAAAAAAAAGAAAATTTTGTTAAGGTGAAAGTGGAAGATCGACTCGTTGCAATCTTTTCGTATCGACAAATAGTCATCCATGATCGACTCTTCGCTGAAATATGTCCTTACAGTGGTTGAAATCTTGCTCCAAAGGAAATGCAGGTTCTGATTTGTTCCTTGTGGTGGTCAGTGGGGGCTGCGAATGTGGTTTCAAGGAGTGGTTGCTTTAGCCGACACCACTACCTTCGATGCATGAACTTAGTGGAGGTGTAATCCCTGAAACTTTCAGCTGATGAAGTATGTTGAGGTAGGTGGTGGAATTTGATCTGCTACAGAGCAATATCTCCCATTGTGCTGCTGGATCAAAGTCGAACTGTTTGGTGTGTAATTTCTTTTAAGTTTGCCTGGGTTATCAAGCAATGCAGCTTAAGATTCTCGAACAGGTCAATGTACAAGTAATTTATAGAGCGTAAGCAAGCATAGGGAAGCAGCAGTAAAGAAAAATGGTTCTCTTGCCTTCTGAATGCGTTGCATTTTTTTCCGTTTAATATAATGCACACACAACAAAGCGAAAAATGAATGAAATTGGAGAGAGATTATGTCAAAGCCTGATAGAAGGAACATGAAGAGAAGGAAGAAGCATAGAGGCAGGCACTCGGTTGCTGATAGAACGAACGAACGAACATGAACACCACACGCTGTCGACCGACTTTTCATATAAAAATAATGCTTTCTTTTAAACCTGTGAATCGTGCTTGATATTTCTCTCGGAGTGAAATTATTATTACAGGAAAGCATACACGCAGGCACTCGTTGCTGCATAAAAGCAGCAACACTTGAGTAAGATTAGTCAAAAGAAGCAGCATGATAGATAGGCTTTACATGTTTGAGCTCCACAACCCTTGTCAGCTTATTGCTTTCTTTTACATTTTAAGACATACCTCAGTGTGGTTCTTCGAGTGTTTCCATAGCTTCCCTTTTTCCGAATCCTATTTGGGAGCTATTATTGCACCTAATTTTATCAGGCATAAACCTAAGATCTTGTCAACATCCAAGCTGCCTAATAATTCTGATGATCAATCCACAGGTTTCAATATAACACGTGACTGTTTTCGGCTGTTCCAAAGTGTGATGATGAAAGCTCGAGTTAGATTTTGGACATGCTCCTTGGCTGGCACACTAATAAGAGTCACTCATTTCATTTCATGGGACATACACAGGAGTCCAAGTTCTCATGCATGTTCTTTTTATGGATATCTTTTTGTCCATTTACTGAGCAATAAGTTCAGGTGAGTGTTTACAACCAGGAAGATGGATGATACAAGGAAAAGAGGAATACAGATTCAATGTTTATATTAACTTAAAAAGTATCACTTGATTGTAAACGTTAGGGTCAATGTTGAAAATTTTAGTTATCATTGTTATATACTCTTTAACATCTGACGCAACACTGTGCAAGGAAAGATGAAGGCAAACCATGGCAGCAAGGAAGATGCTATTAGACCAGAATTGGCTGGAAGTGGATTATTATTGTTGTTGATTTAGATTCTGAAGTAGATTCCTGAACCACCAGCTTTTGTCTAGAACATGGATTATTATTGTTGATTTAGATTCTGAAGTAGATTCCTGAACTTGTTTTTCTTTTTTCTGAAGTGTTAACATCTTCTATCTGCAGATCTAAAAATGAGGATATGAGCATGTCTTGCTACCACAAAGCTGAGTCATCAGAGATCTGCAAGCTTAAGCTGAAGAGATCAAGTCAATCTTGAGACTTGCACTTTGGTGCATCTGCATGCGCATAACGTGCACAAAGTCTCAGGTACCTTTTGACCCAAATCCTCTAAAACCCCATCTCTCTGATTGCGTCTGCAGAAAAGGCATGATGATGAATGAATCAATCCAAATGGCTTCTGGCCATTCATGGTGAGATAGCCTTCTGTGGTGGGTGGGGATTGGTGGCGCCCCCGGAAACTCTGAAACCAGAATGATATCAGCCAAAAGTCAATTCACCGTTGACTTGTGTACCTATTAGGAATGATGGTTGTTGACATACATACGGGGAAGAAAAAGCCCCACTATCATAACCTTCGTCTCTAATCCTTGGGCTTAAAGCTAATCAATCGCATGACTATTAGAGGTGAATGGTTAAGCCAAAAAAAAAAAAAAGCATCAATCATTAGATTTGAGAATCCAAGAAGTGAACAAACAACCCCACTGTGTCTTTGATCAACTATCAGTAAACATCCCTCGTATCCAATAAGCATGACGAGCCCTAATGGCTCCTAATCTTATATTTGTTAGATAAATATTATTCATCAAATGATTGAGAAAAAAAGACAACATCTTATAACCACATTATAAATAGAATATATAAACTTACATCTAACATTTTCATCACTCAATCCAATTTTATTAGCACAATTATATCGATTGTAATTTTGAAAAGGTTTCCATGATCTTTTTCACTGGATTCTATATTTAATGTGCATATGTGATTAAGATGATTGTAAGAAAATATGTAATTCATAAATTTAATTTAATTTAATTTTCTAGTAAAAACAAGTTAGAGATTTTATTCTATAAGAAGGCACAAATGAGACCTATTTGATATGGATGGTTAATCATATATTACCCCTTTATAATTAATTTTTTTTTTTATATTCTGATTTTTATATTTTTAAAAGTTATATTAGGATCTTGTACTTATGAAAATGAAATATTGATATTCCTATACAGAATTAAAAAAGATAATTTTATAGGGTTAAAATTTTAAAATAATAAAATTAAATATTTCATCTTCGTAAGTATAAGAATCTTAATATAACTTTTGAAAAGGTAAACATCAAAATTCTAAAAGTAATTATAGGAATCTCAATATAACTTTTGAAAGTGTAACTTTTGAATATACCATGGCCCTCTGTCATTTCCTCTTAGGTGATAAACTTAGAACCAAAGTATCCTTCTAATAGAATTTTCTGCAAATACTCCGGAGGTGGATGTTTACCCATAAAATTTTCATACCAACAGTTTTGACTTGCTTCCCTCACTTGGATCATTTCCTGTGGGTTAAGCTCTAACGTTAGGTTGTCGCCTTCCTCTTCTAATTGTGTGTTGTTTACCAACAACAGTTGATGATGCACATGGTGAAGCACCAGTAGAGAAAGCAATGGTAGTCGCATGACAGTGGTAACTGGTAAAACAGGGGCACTCAACAGTGGGTGGCAAACAGAAGACGGCAGTAGCAACGAAGGGATGGTGGTAAAGAAACCCATGGTGGGAGTGGCGTTGATGGCATGTCTAGTTTTCTGCCCCCATTCTTTAGTGAATGCTGGTGTGTTTGGTCAGCAGAAGCAACAAGAACAGCAAGAGCCAAATGTTTCAGAGTGCAGTAGTTTCATTTCTTCATCCATCAGAAGCAACCTGGATCTGCACATAGATTTGCTGTTCCTTTTGCGACATGAAAGAAATAAATATCAGCAGGGGACACCAGCATTTAGATTAATATTATTAATGTATAAACTGAGAAATAAATAAATTGAGATATCAACATTTCATAGTTTCGTATGCACAAAAAGTTGTTTCATGTATTAGTATTTATTTTATTATTTTAAAATTAAAAAAGAGGTCAGATTATATTTGTAGAAACTCTTTGAGTCTATACCTCTTTAATTTATCATAGTGCGATGATTCATTTATTTTTAGTTTTCTATCTTTATTTAGTATCTTTGGAATGGTTTCTTTATCATAGTGCGATGATAAGCTATTTATTGATTTTATAAAAATATTATCTTGAATTTATTTCTTTTCAATCCAAAAGATTTATTCTAGCAAATACAACTATTCTTTCAAATTTCATTTCGCATTATCCCTTTTTCATTAGTTAGATGATGGATATGTAGAATGAAAGGGAGGAAACAATTCTGCTCATAATGTATCAAGATTCTTCTTCTAAAGCTTCGCGAATAGATAATCATTTCCACATATGCAGAAGCCTTTTACGTAGTTTTCGATTGGATTTGTCTTTTTGTTTCCTCTCTCTTTTTCTGTTAAATATATCTCTAGTCCTATTTGGATCTTTCCTCGATCTAATCACTCCTAGACAAAGGAATAATTGGCATTGGTAACAGTAGATAGAAAAAAAGATGAAAGAATTGTTTAGAGACAAGTGACAGTAATTTTTACTCTGAAAATTAAGAAATCAGAGCATGCTGGATTCACAGGGGATAGATCTATTTGCTTTGTTTCTTCTTTCACATGGATCCTGGTATTTAAAACCAGTTCAGCAACATAAACATGGATGATTTTGAGTTCCTTGCAAATCACAAGAACCTTGGTCGACAACAAATGATGCATGATGTAGAGATAAACAAGATAATAACTTGTTAGTAACAACTAAACAAATACGTTTCCTTCTTCTACATGAAAAAACGTCATTTTTTCTAGTAGAGAAAAACAAGACGCATAAAAAAATGCTTTGAAGTAGCTGTACATTATGTGTATGCAAGGACTTGTGCAAGTCACTTAGTATGAAAAGGCTTTGTTGGAAAGAACAACTTTCTGCCCCCTGAATAACTTTCTGCACAACCATGTTTAACACAATCTTTCTCTTGTCTCTTCTTAATTTAAATTAATTAATTAACAAGTTAAATTCCAGCTACTGTTTTGTGGCAGACCAATTTTTGCTGGTCTCCCCACTTTGCTAAGCACTCTGACAATCCAACTCCAACATACGACCCCACTTGCCAGTGACTGTTCACAGCCCATAAATTCTCTCATCAAGGAGTAAGCCACACCACACCAACCCTTTGCTCTCTCCCATGTGTTGTTATAAATAACCGCAACAACTTGCCTTGGATTCAGCAAAGTCTTCTTGTAAGAAGAGTTGCAGCTTTTTTGTTGTGTAATTGGTTTGTGAGCTTGAGAAGGACTCTCTCCCAAGTGAAGTAGAAAGAGAGAGTGTTTTGGAGTGTGTGTGTGTGTGTGTGTGTGTTTGTGTGCTCACGAAGAAATAGTTTATGGACATTCAGACAAGACAGAATCTAAGAGGAGATTGCATGCTTACTGAAGTCTCCCTTGATTGGAGGGGCAAACCCTGCAAGCCCAACAAGCATGGAGGCATGAGAGCTGCTTGCTTTGTATTAGGTCTCTCTCTCTCTCTCTCTCTGTCTCTCTGTGTGTGTGTGGGTGTGTTTTCCACAGCTATCATCAAGATAGCTTGTTTATTCTGTTCTATGTAGGATATATACAATTAAGGTTGAACTAATCTACATAATTTAATTGTTGTCTTGGTTCTTTTTCCAGGCATTCAAGCATTTGAGATAATGGCAATTGCTGCTGTTGGCAACAACCTTATAACATATGTCTTCAATGAGATGCACTTCCCGCTGTCAGAATCAGCAAACATAGTGACCAACTTTGTGGGAACTATTTTTATCTTGTCTCTCGTTGGTGGGTTTCTCTCAGACTCTTATCTAGGGAGCTTCTGGACCATGTTGATATTTGGATTTGTTGAGCTCTCAGTAAGTTCTATTCTTCTCTAAGAATACCTCAATCCATTTGCAGAAGTTAATCCATTGTCTGCTGAACCAGAGCAGAAAAAGGAGAAGAATTTCTATGACTGCTACCTTGTCCGATGAAAACCATATACTTCCTCTCTTTTTTCTGTCTATGAATCAATTTAAAATAGTAACAATAATAATGCCATGAAATGTGACTACTTAAACCTTTTTTATTTAAATAAAGCATTCACAGAGACAAAGTGAAAATGGGAAGTCATCTTCTTCCGCCTGGCAATGTAGAGAAAGCTGCATGGATTTATATCATGAAATAATTGAAGGAAATATGAGAATGCAAGATATTTAATATATTGTTTTTATTGCATAAACAACCTACTCCTGTGGGTTTGGTTTTGTTCAGGGTCTCATACTGCTCTCAGTCCAAGCACATCTTCCGCAACTGAGGCCACCACCATGCAACATGATGTCAGGAGAGCACTGCATGGAGGCCAAAGGCTTCAAGGCCGTTACCTTCTTCCTTGCTCTCTACTTGGTGGCCTTGGGGAGCGGCTGCCTGAAGCCCAACATGATCTCTCATGGTGCTGACCAGTTCAGAAATGATGATCCAGATGATCAGTCCAGGAAGCTGTCCACATACTTCAACACAGCATACTTCAGCTTCTGTGTGGGAGAGCTGATTGCACTCACTGTTCTAGTTTGGGTCCAAATGCGGTCAGGGATGGACGTAGGTCTCGGTGTGTCTGCAGCTGCCATGGCCATGGGACTCATCAGCTTAGTTTGCGGTGCTCCTTTCTACAGGAACAAGCCTTCACAGGGCAGCATCTTTACCCCCATTGCAAGAGTAAGATTTAGATTATGAATTTATTACTAGAAACATAGTTTTAGTTGATCAGTATTTACGCTCGATCAACATCCTACTTTGCTGCAATGCCATCAAGATATAGCTGAAAAGTGCTTCATCAAAAGAATTCTTTTGCGATAGAATTAGCGTGGCATTGCAAATTTACCTTTTCTTTTCTGGCTATCATATCAAGATTCTTCATTGCGATTGTTTCCTAGGAGCTTGTGTTTTATGCTTATTGTGATTGCCACTGTTCATTAAGAATACGCTTGTGGTGAATGAAGCTCGGAAATTTCTCTTGGGGACCTCTGTCCAAGGATTCTTTTGGTGCGAGACCACTTGTCTTCTTGCTGAAACATTAATCTAATATAATATTTTTTTTCTCCTATAGGTTTTGTTAGACTACCACAAAAGAGTAGTAGAATTTCTTTTTCTTTATGATCTTGCCTACTTGATTATCAAGTACATAGTTGATTCTTGAAATGATTAAGTTTTTTTGTTTGCTCATATACTGATTGCAGACATGAAGGTAATTATGTATGATATGAACGATGGTGTCTTGGGTTGTTCTGCATAAGAATACACTAGATACATCAGAAGGCAGATGGATCATGACTTCCTAGAAATTTTATGCAAGAAAGTTTTGATCTTTGCAAGTTCTTACTGTCAAGTAAAAGTTGTTCCTTCTGCAGGTCTTTGTAGCTGCATTTGCCAAGAGAAAGCAAGTTTGCCTCTCTAGTTCTGGAGTGCCTCACACGAAGAATGTGCCCAAACACCATGGTGTTTCTTCTCAAAGTGTTTGCAACCTCAGTCACATCCACAAGTTCAGGTTGGCCCAGCTTATCATCTAATCATTTGACCAAGGAAGAAGAAGTGATAAGAAAAAACTGATCTTTTCCGAGTTTGACGTTTGCAACCTTTCTTCCTTTACATGATTCAGATTTCTGGACAAAGCTTGCATCAAATCCCAAGATGGTTGTAACATGAAAGAGAGCCCATGGAAGCTTTGCAGCAAGGCAGAGGTAGAGCAAGTGAAGGTGATTCTTTCAGTGATACCGATCTTCGCATGCACCATCATCTTCAACACGGTCCTCGCTCAGCTGCAGACCTTCTCAGTGGAACAAGGAAGCTCCATGAACACTCGGCTTGCAGACTCCTTCAGAGTCCCACCTGCATCACTCCAAGCCATCCCCTACATGGTGCTCGTCATACTGGTTCCCATCTACGAAACCAGCTTCGTCCCTCTTGCCCGAAAGCTCACCAGAGATGACTCGGGGATCACTCCGCTGCAGCGAATCGGCGTCGGCCTCTTCACAGCGACCTTCTCGATGGTGGCAGCCGCCATGATCGAGAAGGAGAGAAGAGAGATGGCTGTTGGGTCGGGCAAGCTGATGTCCATCTTCTGGATTGCTCCCCAGTTCCTCATCTTTGGCCTCTCGGAGATGTTTACAGCTGTGGGGCTCATTGAGTTCTTCTACAAGCAGTCATCGGGCGGCATGCAGTCCTTCTTGACAGCCATGACCTACTGCTCTTACTCCTTTGGCTTCTTCTTGAGCTCCCTGCTGGTGTCATTGGTGAACAAGATCACATCAAGCTCATCAAATGGCGGATGGCTGGGTGACAATGACCTCAACAAGGACAGGTTGGATCTCTTCTACTGGCTGTTGGCAGCTCTCAGCCTCCTCAACTTCCTCAATTATCTTTTCTGGGCCAAATGGTACTCCAACACTCCATCTCCATCAACTGAGACACATGTTGGAGCTGAGAACACACCGTGAAAGACCACCATCCCACATTAAATATTCCTCTTCGGTCCTAAACTTGAACTAAGCTAAGAGGGTAAATAAAAACAAAAAAAAGAGATCTAGATCGTGGATCTATCATGCAGGTTTCGCGCCATCTCTGTCCCTTCTTATATATATGTATTACTTACATCGAATCATGGACATACAATGAATGCACTAACGATCGTCGAACATCGTTACTATATGAAATTTTAGTGTTCTTCTGTCTTCTCTTGCTCTTTCTTTTCATTTGTCACCCAAGTCTTCGGATCAAATTATTGTTCATGGAAATGGAGCTCGAAATGATGGACCAGCACTATGTCTATGTTGTTAGAGAGGGGACATGTTCCTATGGAGACAATAGACAAGGCTTTTCTTTCCAAGTTCATAGGCAAAATGCTGGTCACTATCATGCCCATCCATCATTATGTCTATGAACGATTGGGTTGGTTTATGTCTAATGAAACCATGTCAACTTATTGTTAACTAATAGGGATTGGTTTCCCTCTTCACCTTAAAAGTCTAAGATTACAACTTGAATCTCTTGATATTTCATGGTAGGTAGGTAAAGCAAGCTAGAAGATCCACAGTAGATGCTGCAAAATGCAACAGTGAGAACACCATCAGTACGACTACATACTCGAGAGCACAATCCCGAATCAGAGTGTGTGATTGATCATCACATACATACTTGACATAGAGAAGCTAAATCCTACGTACCACACAAAAATATCAGAGTCTGGCCTTCTAATTTGATGCAAGAAATGAAAACATGGACCGGCCAAGAGTAGAGTCTATTGATATCACACAGGTGGTACAAGAATTAGGGACGCATTTCAGATCTTTTTGAACGTAAAGAACAAAAAATATTAATTTTTCTTTGGTGTGCATATCAGATCCTCAACTGAAGTGAAGAATTATTTATTAATTAGGACCTGAAAGCTCTGTTGCTTGGACTGGGAAGCATATGCAGTACATGTCACATGAACTTACCAATGACATGAGGAAACAATGATATTTATCTTCTACATTTGCAAGATTTGAGCCCATTGTAAACAGATCGTGACAAGTGGAACTGCAAAAACATTCACCTATATAATCTGGACTAAATACCTCATATGAGACAGTCAATTATCTTTAAATAGCTACATAATGGTGCAGTCAGAAAAAAAGTGCTCTAGTCTGAGACAATAATGATGAGAGCTGCTGGTCTAAGGAACAAGCAAGTTAAGAGACAGAAGATAGTGGGAAGTACAATACTTGTGTCCTTTCATGATTTAGAGCCCTCCTAATAACCAAAAACGCAATATAGCACTGTAATTCTGCAATTATGTAAAAAAAAATGGATCGTTTATTTGTCTGTCACAGTAATAACAAAAATAATTTTGCGGGTGTATTCATTTACTAATGTCGGAATCGTATTGTAATGGAAGGAAAATGTACTGCCACCATTAACACAACAAGCTAATCTCATCTGTACCAATGATAGCAAATGCATTCCTGTGGCTAGGCCTACTGTATCCCCCCCCACTCACTAATTACTATAATCATAAGATAATTAATATGGTTATAACATATTTATGGGATCAAGAAAAAAGAAACAGTGTCATAATTACTACTTATTATGGGATCGAGCAATAGATAAAGCACTCCGGATCATATCTTCACAATGATCAATTTCTTGATCCACAGCATCAACAACTGCATGGATTTAACGAGGAGAAGGAGGGAGCAAAGAAAACATCGCAAGTTGCAATTTCAACATCTTCCACGTTGACAAATCGATTGCTCGTCTGCTAGTTTTGAGAGAATAAGATGTCAACGCACCTTGACATCATAAAGATCTGGAATGGCATGCAAGCATTCTTTTCCTGATTAGTGATTCGAGTTCAAGAAAAGCTGGATGACAAGATAAAACGCAACGAGCAAACATAGGGGCCCCATAGTGCTCCTCGTAATAGCAACTTCATACAACTTTGGGGGTCCATTTGATCTATCATCAAGAATTATTGAGTGGAGATAATGTCATGCGTAGATACATAAAAGCAAATGTATTAGCCACAAATGCAAGAATATGGTCGCAAACAGGGTTGCGTTCGGCAAAGATGATGGATAATGAGATGTGCTTGAGATGGCACCAAGAAATCCACATTGCTCAACACCATCCAGTAAATTGGATGGTGAAAGATTCCTTGGAACTGAAGTTTTGTGACTGCGGAGAAGCTACTATAAGACACCACAAAAGCTTTATGCTGGGTTTTAACAATTCAAAGAAGTCAAGCATGATCTGAAAAGTAAGGTTTGAATGCTTCCATTTCGGCTGGTCTCATGCCTCTGAGATGAGCTTAAACCATCTTCCATGGCTCTTCCAGACTCGATAAAGATTTTGAATAGTATTTCTACAAGCATCAGCTCAATCTCCAACCAACAAAATAAAGCTCTACACCCACTGCATCTCTCTCCCCTAAATTTTGCATTAACTTATCAAGAAAATCCATTGTATGCCTAAGTTTTGCCTTGATTAGGACTCCAACTCTCCAGTACTGACATGATGAAAAAACCAGCCAAACATTGTATGATCTTCATGATAAGTTTGCTCCATAGCCAACTCCAATTGATGGGAAAATGTCAGTAGTGGACTAATTTTATGACAAACTATTGTCTCAATAAATCATGCTATATATGTTTTATCAATGTAAACAGAGAGTAATTTGTTGCCCAATCCCACTGCATGAGACTCATCCAGACAGATGATCTATAGCTTCACACAACTCCCGAAGAGACCAATCATTGCTAAGGTCAATATCTTCTCAACACTGGAATCCTGGAACTAACTTTGGCCAGTATTGCTCTATAGCTTGTCTTGCAATAACCTACATAGGCAGCCAGAAATTGATGGAATGCACATAATAGCATAACCATTTACTTTAATGGAAATATTGCATTAAGAAGCAATCTAATTTAAAAGAACGAAGAAAAAAAGTATTGGTTTTGCTGTTAACATAATATAAATTAATTCCAAGAATATATTATCTAATATCCCGAATTTATAAAAAGAATAATAAACTAGTAATTTATTATCCATAATTTATATAATAAACTCCCTCTCTTTTTTCTTTCTTAATCCTTAAATTCAAATCATTATTTTTATAATAATAAATATTTATTTAATTAAAAAAAGGACTGTATCTTCTTGATAGAATCACAAGTCTCTTTTTTAATAGATTACTTTGAAAATAAATATAAGATAAAAATATATCAATCACAGTAGGAACCTCAAAAAAATTATAAAAATAAATTTTAATATACAAATATCAATAATTCAATAAGAAATGATAATATATCAATTTATCATAAAACGTATGCATAAAAACGGATAATAATTTCTTACATAATAAATAAAATTATGCATCAACCACATGTAATACATATATAATAACTAGATAATAAAGGCGTACATCACCCGATGGTGCACTCTCCTAACAGTGGATGGAGAAGTATATTCCACGGGATGGATTCTTCCCAACAATGGATTGAGATAATAATTCATATCGCACTCTCAACAACAGATAGAGTGGTATCTTTCACCCGCCCAAGTGGAGATATATTCCTCCTAACAATGGATGGATGAATTATCTAACCATCATGTTTGACGACTCGCTAATCCCCAAAGGAAATCACCATACCTACTCTCGTTAGGGATACATAAATATTTATAATCATTCATTTACACTCATTCATTCACTTATCAAGAAATTAATATGATTAAATATTATGAGAGACCATACTTGATGTAAATCTGTTAGACTATGTTCATTGGGGGCTTCGCACTATGATAGGCTCATAGCTCCTTTCATATATTATACTTTCAATGTGAACTACTAGCCTAGTCATATCTACTACTTGATAATAATCATATCAATATCATAAACTTAAGAAAATGGAAAACCAATAATCAATTTCAAATGACATTTTCATATAAAACCTTTAAATTCACCAAATCATAAATGCATGAAACATCAATCTTTCAATAGTTCTCAATCAATCAAAACCCTAATTGGAATAGCTCAATTGTCTTGAACCAAACTCAATTCAATTATGATCTAATGGAACCAACCTCAAATCATTATAGAACCAGTCTAGAATCACCTGAGACTAGTCTAATTTAGATTTGATTGATCTCGATTAGGTCATGTAGGTTTGAACTGGTTAAATTAGTTTGGAATCGCCCTAATTCAGCTTTAACCGATCAAATCTTTTTGATTTAAATAATTAACGAGCTTAAACCAATAAAGAGAGAGGAAATTGGACTATGTAGTATAGTACTAACTCAAACCTAACCAACCCACCCGAGTCTTGGATGGGTCACATACGCTGCATATACTTGTTCCAAGTAATAGTTAAATTGAGGTACAACAAGCTAGATAGAGGAGCAATGATATGTCTAATGCTAATTGCATAACTGGACAGGCTTAACTTCATGGACTAGGCTAAGCATCACTTATAAATTGGGCTGGGTCTTACCTTTGAACTAGGCCATGCTTGGCTCATGAGTTGGTCGTATATAGATATATGAGTTGAGGTCATATCTAACTACATGGATTGGGTCGTACCGAGCTACATGAGTTGGCCAATGCGTGGTCACTTGGTTGGGTCGTACTTTACCATATGAGCTGAGTCATATATGGCTACATGGACTGGATCTTGCCTAGCCACATGGGTTGGGTCATACTTGGCCATATAGGTTGGGTTGTACCTTGTCATATGAGTTGGGTCATACATGGCCATATGGATTGGATCATACCTAGCCACATGAGCTAGGTCATGCCTGACCACATCGGTTAGGTGATACCTTGTCATATGGGTTGGGACGTACATGGTCATATGGACTGGATCGCACTTGGCCATATGGGTTGGATCATACCTGATCACATGGATTGAGTCATACCCTATCACATAGGTTAGCTCCTACCTGGCCACATGAGCTAGGTCATGCCTAGTCACATAGGCTAGACTATACTTGGCCACACGGGTTAGGTCGTAAATAACCACATTGGTTGGGTCGATCTTTTCTGATTGATCAATCTGACTCAAGTCAAACCCCAGTTAGACTTGTCTTATTAAATTAGATTTTAATATTTAAAATTATTAAATAATGACTCAAATCCATTAATTAAAAATTTAAATTCATGATCTTAAATTTAAAACTAATTACATTATAGAAATTCGCACATAATTCTTGAAACATATATATATATATATATATATATATATATATATATATAATTAAATAAATTAGAACTATTATGTTAATATAAGAATATAAATTTTAGTAATTAAATCAATATTAAAATTTACTTAAGCTTAAGAGATCAATATAAATCAAATAATCATTCAACCATCACAAAATAATTATCATTATTTACTAATAATAAAATTTTGAAATTAAAACATCATTACGCATCATAAAATTATAATAATCTCAACATCAATATTTCAAAATATAAATTATAGCTAGTTAAAAAATAAAGGATCTTACCTATCCTCGGCTATCATTTCCTCGATATCATTTCCTCGGAAAGTCTTTTCCTTAATCCTCCCATTGTTAGGCTTGGTGAGCAATGAGGGAGAAGTAGTCTCCTTTATATAGAGGCTTAGTGAGGAATAAGGGAGAAGTAGCCTCCTTTATATATGAGAAGATAAGATCTCCCCGAAAGGTAAGTAATAATTTAATTTTTATTTTTAATTTATTTTTAATTTCTTTCACACATAAATAGAGTAATATAATATTTATTTTGTTAAATCTCATATTTTGATGATGAAGCCAATTGATAGTATTTATGATTTGATCTGCGTTTTAAGTATCGTAGGATGCTTCGATCAGGGAGAGACATTTAAAGTAAGAAGAATCATGTTAGGCTGGAGAAACATGACAGAAGATTGGACGTCGTGCCGGAGGATCGATCGACGTATCGGCAGAAGGCTTCGAGTCATGGATTCGGGCATCGAGCCAAGAAGAGCGGATATTGCGCTAATGATATTGGAGTTGCGGAGGTCAACTGACCGATTGGACAATAGGTCGTAAGAGAGGACGATGCGCCGAAGAATCGGACGAAGTGTGGACGGACCAATTACATACCAGACAAAATGATTCATGCTTAGTAATAATTATCTAGATCGAAGTGTGTTTTATGTGTGCAGGATTAACTATGATAGCAAGGCATAAAGCAAAATGAAGTCTTAGAGTCAAGAACGTAATTTCGTTGGGAGTTTAAGAGTTCGTCGGAAGTCCGGATGTTCATTGGAAGTTCTGTCAGAACCAACCAAGAAGTCTAGGAGCTTGCTAACAAAGCTCATCAGAACTCGCCAAAAAGGTCGTTATGAAGTCCAAGAGCTTGTTGGGAGTCCGCCGAAACATTGCCAAGAGATTGTTGAAAGTTCGTCGGAAGATCGTTGGAAGCTCGCTGGAAGAAACTATACTTATTTTGCTTAGAATATGTCTTAGGAATTGTAGTTAGCACATAATTGGAGTTGAGATTGAGAGGTAATCTCATCAACTTTGTTAGGGGCCAACTAGGCCCCAAGTTGGGCTGGTTTGGGCCGAATTCAAAGCCCAACCAAGATGTTGAAAGCTTGGCCGGCGGTGGCACCGCCTAGGAGACTCAGTCTCCCAGGTGGTCTAGGCGGTGGTACCGCCCAAACTGGACGATGGTACCGCCGATAGTAAATGCTGTCAGTGGTGGTACCACCCTTGTCAAGCAATGGTACTGCTAGAGCTCAGTCTCCAAGCTCTGTCAGGTGGTGATACCACCCAGTGTCAGGATGCCAGGTTGTCACGGACAAACTTCGAAACAGGATGTTTGATGTAATGCTTATGTATGTCCGTGTCTTTTGGCATGTTCATGCCTTGTACAACGTGTAGAGGGGCGGCCGAAGGCTTGATAGTCCCATTTTAGTTGGGTTGGTGGCCTCTTTAGGCTTGTAAATAAAGGTTGTGTCATGTGGACACGTGCGAGAGATTTTCGGTTTGTAATAGACCATTTTACCCTTTGTTGTGCCACTGTTCAGAGCTTGTAAAGTCTGTTTGTAATTTGCATTGTCTATGAAGTGTTTTCAAAAGATGTTTGCTTGTGGATCCCGATTGAGGCGTTCTCTCTAGCTCATTCTCTCTTTTGTTGGTCCTAAGAGACAATGGGAGACTTTAGAGAGGCTGACCTTTGCGGACGGACACGCAAGGGTGCCGCACGACTTAGGCAAAACTAGCTAAGTTCGTGACATATGGTATCAGAGCGGGACAAGCATTCATAGAAACACTTAGCATGCAAACGTGGGGGACCTAGCGGGGCTGCGTTGAGGGCAGTCAGCACACCGCGACCGTTTGGGGGAAAACGAGCATGGAGATGTAGGGAAAAGGAGTCGCTTGGTGGAGCGGGCATCTGATATTGGCATTTAGAGGAATGGCCAACCCTTCGCGCAAGAGGCACCACGAGAATAGGCAAGCTTGGAAGAATGTGGAGCGCACAAAGGTTGGGATGACTAAGTTTGAGCTACGGCTCAACGTTGACAACCATACTTGATGGTGCTCAAGGCAAGCGAGGCGCTTGGTAAAGGATGAGACCATCCAAGGTGGAATAAGTTGCTCAACGACCAAAAGAGTTATGCAAAGCTCATAGAGGTGAGGGGAATTGCTAACTCGAAGAATTTGGTACTCATGCATGGGCTTGTATGCGGACGATGGAATGTTCACGGCCATCCCAAGGCGACCGAAACTCGGCGCCATGGAGCATTGAAACTTTCTCTTCTGTATGTGAAGGATACGTCCGTAGGAGGCTGAAGTGTGCAACGAGTTCAGCATATTGCTAGGCCTTGAGGGGTGTAGCTGGGACTGTATTGACGGGGAGTCGCAATCTAGCAAGTGCGTTTGCATGAGGCAGAACAATGCACAGTTTGTTCAGCAGATCGGAGTAGTCCAAGGGGATGGTGGTCTCCGAAACGAAGAGAGATGTTGCTCCAATGGGACAGTTATCTAGGAGGGATAAGTCCCGGCTCTCCAGAGGGAGGATCATGTGAGACAAACCTCACATGTTGAGGAGGAGTACCTCAACAAACAACAACTCCACGAAGCTCGATGGACTGAGCAAGCGGCGAGGAGTCGTCGCATGATCTCGCTTGAGAGAATGCATTGGTGGATGCATTGCGAGATCAAGTGGGGGAGCGACCCAAAGCAACTTACATGAAGGCACACTTGGAGTCGATATGGAGATCGGACTCAAGGGAGGGCTAACCCGTGGAATGGTGGGCGCGAGGGCCACCATCAACTCAATGCAAAAATGAGGAGCGGAGCAACTTGGGGGTAACTTGGCGAAGTACTCAAGCCGCTCGAAGGGAGCCAGCATAGAAGTTGAAACATGGAGCAGAGGCACAGTGCTTTCCTTAGACAAAGGTCAAGGACATGAACTCTTGCAGAGGCAAGAGTAAGATCATGTTGTTCCATGGGTCCTTCATTCTGACGGAGCGGACTCATCTTGCATGGTGCCAAAGACGAAGGGAGCTTCGGGGCACATGCACCTTATCTCGGAGGAGCATTTGATGGAGGAACTAAGGCGACTCAATTTGCGGAGGCGAAGTCGAGTTCAGAAGGCCTTAGCACGGGGCAAGAGGACGCAGAGGCGGGTACTCTTGAAGAATATGCCACAGTGCTGTCATTCAAGTTGCCATGAAGGAAGCGGTGCGCAGCGGAGATTGTGCTTGTAGGGGCAGAGGTCCAGGATCCAGACAATGGTGCACAAATTACAGTGAAGTCGGTGGACTTCGGGAGCTACTAGGCGACAGACTGTCCTAGAGCGGTGCTTCATCTAGGTGTGACCCAAGAGTGGGTGGATGAAGGTCGATTGCCAAAGGAGCGAACAAAATCGAAGGTGGAGGAGACCCTGCGATGTATTGGCAGAGGCCACACATGGAGGGTTCACAATTCGAGTTTGTTCCACAAGGATCAGAATGCAATGGAGATGTCACCAGGAGGCGACATGGTGCAGCGGATCGTGGTGGAACAGTTCGTGGCAATGCGATACACACGATATAGTCTCGGGAGGGACTAGATCATATAGAGGAATGATCGGAAGCTACTGGAAGCTCCACTTCGATGAACAACATGACGGCAAGAAGGGCTGTGGATTCAAGGAGTGAAGGCCATAGTACCGCAGAGGCGGGTCTTCCGGGCGTGCATCAAATTTTGCATCGGATGAAAATATTGGTCATCAGCATATGGGGGCTGTGTTCCACTAAGGGAAAGTTCGAATGCAAGTACCAGTGAGTCCCATGGGAGGGACTTGATCATGCAGAGGTATGATCGAAGCAGCTGGAGAGTTGGACTGCTCCAGAGCTCATATTCGCTTAAGAGGGCCCGGCAAGTCAGAGGACAAGGTTGAGTAAGCGAACGTTGCTACCAAGGAAGCTAAGGAGAACAGAATCGGTGCAAACCCTACAACGTAATGGCAGAGGCCATGCATGGGAGTTGCAGTCTGCCTTTCCATCGACTAAACAGGTTGCTTGGAGAACACAGAGGTGTTGAAGCAGGGGGTCGAAAGGGGCGAGGAAGCGACGACGAGTCCAGAGGGACATAGCTACCCAAAATCAAGCATCAGTTAGAATGAAGGTGGACTCAGAGGAGTGCCACGGAGACATATCTACTGATCGTGAAGAAAAGGGATGCAGATGCGCGACGATGGATAGTAGGGCCATGGGCATGGCAGCGCCATGGTACCGCAGAGGCGGGACTTCCGTGAAAGTCATTGATCCCTTGCTCTCATGGAGGGAGAGCGCTTGGTCGTGAAAGGGGCCGAGGAGGTGGAGCATGCAGAGGCAATCTCCAAGTACCGAGACAAGGCTGAAGGGCAGAGGCCGAGGAACTTCGTAAGACCGGTGTCAATGAGCTTCTCATCAAGATAGCCGAAAGTGAAGGACTTCGGGTCATGCAAGAGTGCATAACCAAGGAACGAAGCAGGCAGTACACGGTGCTGTACCTTTGCTACTCAGTGGAGTAGGCGGCAGGGTTGATGGAGAAGACGGTACAATCCCAGAAGCGACCAAACCTATGAGAGAACTACTCCAAGTTGGGGTGAAAACTTCTTGCATTCCAGAAGTTCAATGGCATTGAGAAGGTGAATCACAGTAGCTAACTCAATGCAAGGAGTGCAAACACTTCAAGTGCTTCAGAAGTGTGAGCAAAGAGCGGGCGAAGGCCAGTAACCAGCTCGATGCATGGAGTACAACCTCGAGGAGGCGGGCGAAGTCAAGTAACCTTTGCCTTCTCAACTCTTAAGAGAATGGGCGAAACTGAGTACCCCAATTCTCTTATCTACCCAGCAGAGGAGCTCTACACAAGTTTAAAGACCCTTCGAAGATAATGGAAGACAATAGTTGTCAAATCCTCATCAACGGTGATCAGTGTTACTGAGAGTAGATTGTCTGCTTCATTTCCCAACGAAATGCCAATCGAAAGCGCAAGTGATGCGAACCTACTTGGATGTGACAACTAAGTGAAAGAAGAGTCAATGAGCAAATTTTGTGGAGGAAGGACCCAAAACTTCAGAAGTTTGCGAGACGATGCTCGTTAAAGCTCTAACAAGCATCCACCCAATTCAAGCAGCATGAGGCATTTGAGAGACTAGCGCAGTAAGGATGGTCTTTTCCTTCATCTGGGGGATCCGCAGGAATCAACAAGGATCAACACAACTCAGCCAACCCCACATCAGAGTCATTGGTGAGTTGAAGCAGCATGGCGGATCAAAGGTTCGACTACTCAAATACAGCAGCGGAGAGCAGCAAGGAGCCAAGAGGGGCATTGTAGCTGGAGCAAAAGATTGAAGACTCAGCAAAGGCGAGGAGTTGCATGTCGACAAAGGCTTCAACGAGGACGTCGAAGGAATAAGTGGGGGAGAATGCCACGGACAAACTTCGAAACAGGATGTTTGATGTAATGCTTATGTATGTCCGTGTCTTTTGGCATGTTCATGCCTTGTACAATATGTAGAGGGGCGGCATAAGGCTTGATAGTCCCATTTTAGTTGGGTTGGTGGCCTCTTTAGGCTTGTAAATAAAGGTTGTGTCATGTGGACACGTGCGAGAGATTTTCGATCTGTAATGGACCATTTTACCCTTTGTTGTGCCACTGTTCAGAGCTTGTAAAGTATGTTTGTAATTTGCATTGTCTATGAAGTGTTTTTCAGAGATGTTTGCTTGTGGATCCCGATTGAGGCGTTCTCTCTAGCCCGCTCTCTCTTTTGTTGGTCCTAAGGGACAATGGGAGACTTCGGGGAGGCTGACCTTTGCGGAAGGACACGCAAGGGTGCCGCACGACTTAGGCAAAATCAGCTAAGTCCATGACAAGGTGGTGGTACCGCCCAGCACAGGTGGTGGTATCACCCGTACCTAGGAAACCCAAGATGAGATGTTTTTAGGCTCCAAGTTTGAATTAACTTGAGGCCTATAAATACCCCTCTCATCCCTGGTTAAGATACACAAGACTTGAGAGTAAAAATAGAAAAAAACATTACTGCAATCTTATGTAAACTCCTCTCAAAAGTTTTAAGTGTTAGAATAGTTTAAGAGAGGAGTTAGTGGGGGTGTAAGGGTTATCTCCTAAACTCGATAAAAGGAGAATCGAGTTGTAAAAGGTGGTTGGTCTTCGTCTATTAAAGGAAGATCGATAGTAGATGTCGGTGGCCTCGATAGAAGAGAAATTGATAGAGTGGATGTAGGTCACCACGACCGAATCACTCTAAAAATCTGGTTTATGTTTCCTTCTTGCAATTTACTTTTATAGCAAACTGCCTTTTCTCCTTATTGTGCTTTTACTATGCCTACGCTTACGAACAAGCATTGAACTTTAAGTTATCTTCCGAGTTCAGTTTTTATCATACGATATTTTTTTTAGAACCAACGATTTTATCACTACACTAATTCACCCCCCCTCTTAGTGCTAACTCGTTCCTAATAGTTGGTATCAGAGCCTCATTTTTCTCATTTGATTTAACACCTAAAGAAAAATGGCTCTTTTCGATTTTCAAGAGGGTCACTCTCTCATTCGTCCTCTCTTATTCAATGGGACGGACTACACATATTGAAAAACTCGAATGAGAGTTTTCTTGCTTTCCTTAGATTTAAATTTATAAAATATTATTAAAAATAGTTTTCGAATGTATTCTCTTTCAATAAACTATTGGAATGATTTGGAGAAGAAGACTTTTTCTCTAAATACAAAGGCTATGAATGCCCTATTTTGCGCCTTAGATAAAATTGAGTTTAATTAAGTTTCTACTTACAAAACGGCTTTCGAAATATGGTACACTCTCGAAATCACACACGAAGGCACGAGTAAAGTAAAAGATTCTAAAGTCAATCTTTTAATATACGATTTTAAACTTTTTCATATGAAACCAAGCGAAACCATTGGAGACATGTACACCCGTTTTACGGATGTCGTCAATGGTTTAAAAGCACTTAGTAAAATATTTTTGGATTTTGAACTTGTAAACAAAATTTTATGTTCTCTTAATAAGAATTGGGATCCGAAAGTAACTGCAATACAAGAGGCAAAAGATCTTAATAATTTTTCACTTGAAGAACTTTTTGGTTCATTGATCACATATGAAATGGTGCACAATGCACAAAACGAACTTGAAAACAACCTTTCAAAGATGAAAGATTTAGCACTTCGAATAAAAGAAGACCACTCGAGCATAAGCTAAGTGATGGTGAACTTGAATTCCTCATGAAATTTAAAAAATTCATGAAATAATGATTAAAGAATAAAAATAAACTTAAAAAAAGTGGAACTACTTGCTATGAACGCAACAAGAAGTTGCAAAAAGACGAATCGAGTTCCTTCGAAGACGAGAAGAAAATCAACAAAGATGAGGTGGCAAACTATATCTTAACGACCTTCGATGATGAGATAATCAAAATGCCCTTAGTTTATTTTGAAATTACATGATGCTTTACATGAGTTATTTTTAATTTAAAAAATTATTTTTTAAAAAAATTACATGTTTAATAAATAAAAATACAAAAAATTAGGAATCATACTTATCTAGTAATTTTGACAATAATCATGAAAATTACATGTGTTATGATAAAGGAACAAAATATTAGACTTAAATCATACTAGATGTTTTAATGATAATGTGTATCTTAATGATTTTCGTATTATTAAAAACACTTTATGAAATTATGCTTGATGAAATAATGTACTGATACATAATGATCATGCTTAATAAATTTATCTTTCGAAATTATATATGATGATTTGAAGTAATAATGATTTTTGGGTGATTTATGCCTTATTGATCCTTGCACTTTCGATTTTAAATATGATACATGTTTTTATTTGGCATAAATGAAATAAAATCATATGAATTGAAACAACTAAAAAGAGGAAAACATTTTTCTTGAAAATTCTTTTTCTCTATCTTGTTGATTTTGATGAATCTATTTGTATCAGTTTTACAAATCTCTTGGACTTCAAAAATGATTTTGATGATTTAAATTTAAATAAATTTTTATCTAAATCATGATCTTGATTCTTTGATATTTACAAATTAAGATTTATTATTAATCGAGATTTTTCATTAATCGTTCTCGATTCTTCTTAGTATTTTATTTAAAGAAGAGATTTACTATATGAATCATTTCTTTTGGTATTTAAGTGGTCTTATCTTTCATGACATAATCTCTTTGTATTTATGGCTTATATACCTTGAAATGATTAAAATATTTTATATCATTATATTCTTCCCTTATTCTTACTTATTTATAATAACAAAAGGGGGAAAGAAAATAGTTAACATCTCAAGAGAACCAAGTTTACTAGCTTGAATGATAAACTTAGACATGTTAGATCTCCCAAATGTATAAATTCTTATACATTTTTCGGATTATGGTCTTGATTTTTTGAATTTTAGACTTGATCTTTCATTTTGATGATTGAAATAATAATTAAAATATTGATGTAATTATGAATGATGATTTGGAATCATGCATGTAATGATAATTTTATATTTTAAAAATATACATGATGATTTGATATTATGCATGCAATACTTCAACTTATGATAATGATGCATGCAATGATGAAATATTCATGATAAAAAAATATTTTAACATTCATGACTTGATTTTTCATCTTTGTTATTTATCCTTTGTCATGATTTAAAGATTATTATAAAGGGAAAAAGTGATGCAAAATTATATTTTTCCATTCCTTTTGACAATGACAAAGGGGGAGATAGCTAGCTTGCTAGCTAACTTGCATAAGTCAAGAAGATGCAAAAACTTGCTTGCTTGCACATCTAAAGAGAAGATGCAAATGTACTTCATGTAGCTTGTTTCATGTAAAATATTATATCTTGCTAGCTTATTATCTTGCATTATTTTTCAAAAACTTGCTAACCTTCATACTTGAAAGAGAAGTAACACTTGCCAAATTGCTAGCTTGCATATTATAAAATAATGTAAAATTTTGCTAGCTTGTACTTTGCAAAGAAGCAAAAAATGGCATTTCTCAAAAGAGAAGAAAGAACTTGCTATCTTGAACATCACTAGCTTGCCTATTTTGAGAAGTAAAAATACAAACTTGCAAAATTTACTTTCATGCACATCCTTAAAATTAATGATGATTTGGTGATTATCCATGTTGTAAAGTGATATAAAAATGCTAGCTTACACACTTCAACAAGAAAGCTATCTTGCATTTGCTTTGGAAATTTTTGCTAACTTGTATGTTGTAAACTTGCTATCTTACTACCTTGCATATTTAAAACTTGATAGCTTGTATGATGTAACACTTGCTAATTTTTTTAGCTTACAAATTGCATGATGATAAAACTGAAGATTATGTTTATTATGAAACTATTTGATACTGTATCTCAAACACTTGATAGTTAGAAATTCTCCTTTTTGTTGATGACAAAGGGGGAGAAGTATGATGATGTTATGCATAAGTTTATGATAACATGTTGCTTGGATTTTTGAATCCAAGAGTTCTATCAATATGGCATATTGATAGAGGGAGTTTGGTTAAACTCCGGGAGTTAAGGTTAACTCTGTCATCAATTGGTTATCATCATCAAAAAGTGGGAGATTGTTAAATCTCAGATTTTGATAATGAAACCAATTCATAGTATTTATAATTTGATCTACGTTTTAAATGACGTAGGATGCTTCGATCAGGGAGAGACATTTAAAGCAGAAAGAATCATGTTGGGCCGGAGAAATATGTCAGAAGATTAGACATTGCACCGAAGGATCGGTTGACGTATCGATAGAAGGCTTCAGGCCATAGATTCGGGCATCGAGCCAAGAAGAGAATATATTACACTAAGGATATCGGAGTTACGGAGGTCAACTGGCTAATTGGGCAATAGGCCGTAAGAGAGGATGATACGTTGAAGAATCAGACGAAGTGTCGATAGACCAATGACATGCCGAACAACATGATTTATGCTTAGTAATAATTGTCTAGAACAAAGTGTGTTTTATATGTGCAGGATTAACTATGATAGCAAGGCATAAAGGAAAATGAAGTCCTAGAGTCAAGAACGCGATTTCGTTGGGAGTTCGAGAGTTCGTCGGAAGTCCAGACGTTTATCGGAAGTTATATCGGAACCAACCAAGAAGTCCAGAAGCTTGCCAAAGAATCTCATCGGAACTCACTAAGAAGATCATTGTGAAGTCCAAGAGCTTGCCGGGAGTCCGCCGGATCATTGCCGAGAGATTGTCAGAAGTTCGCCGGAAGATCGCTGGAAGCTCGTCGGAAGAAACCAGACTTATTTTGCTTATAATATATCTTAGGAATTATAGTTAGCACATAATTGGAGTTGGGATTGGGAGGTAATTCCATCAACTCTGTTAGGGGCCAATTGGGCCTGAAGTTGGGCTAGCTTGGGCCAGATTCAAGGCCCAACCAAGATGCTGAAAGCCTGGCCGATGGTGGCACCGCTTAGGAGACTCAGTCTCCCAAGTGGTCTAGGCGGTGGTACCGCCCAGACTGGGCGGTGGTACCGCTGGCAATAAATGCTACTAGTGGTGGTACCACCGATAGTAAATACTGCCAACGGTGGTACCACCCCTATCAAGCGGTGGTCCCGCTAGAGCTCGGTCTTTGAGCTTTGTCAGGCGGTAGTACCACCCAATGTCAGGATGCCAGTCGGTGGTACCACCCAGCACAGGCAATGGTACCGCTCGTACCTAGGAAACCTAGGATGAGATATTTTTAGGCTCTAAGTTTGAATCAACTTAAGGCTTATAAATACTCCTCTCATCCCTGATTAAGAGACACAGAACTTCAGAGTAAAAATAGAAAGAAATGCTACTGCAATGTTGTGTGAACTCCTCTCAAAAGTTCTAAGTGTTAGAATAGTTTAATGAGTAAGTGGGGGTGTAAGGGTTATCTCCTAAACCCAGTAAAAGGAGAATCGAGTTGTAAAAGGTGGTTGGTCTTTGTCTATTGAAGGAAGACTGATAGTGGATGCCAATGGCCTCGACGGAAGAGGAATTGGTGGAGTGGATGTAGGTCACAATGATCGAACCACTATAAAAATCCGGTTTGCGTTTCCTTCTTGCAATTTACTTTTATAGCAAACTGTTTTTCCTCCTTATTATGCTTTTACTATGCCTACGCTTACGAACAAGCATTGAACTTCAAGTTATCTTCCGAGTTCGGTTTTTATTGTATGAAGTTTTTTTTAGAACCGACGATTTTATCGCTGCACTAATTCACCCCCCCCCCAATGCCGACTCGTTCCTAACACATTTCTTATAGTTCATAGACAAAAATGAATAATAAACTATTTCCTTCCTAAATATCAAATCATTCATTAAGAAATTAATTAATTAATTAATTAATTAATTAATAATTTAATTGATTAGTAGAATTTTTAACTTATCCACATGATTAAGGAAATCAAATTTAATTATTTTCTTAACAATAGTACATAAATATAGAAGTTAATAATAAGGTAATAAATTATTTATAGTAATTGATTTATATTAAGGGAGAAATTATCGGTGATTACATTTCTCTCCCACTTAATAGAAATTTGGTCCCCAAATTTGATTAAAAATAGTATTAATCAATATAATTAAATTTTAAAATACTAAGTGAAAGGATAACTCTAAATTAGCTTGAAAAATATTTTGATTAAACGAGCCACTCAAAAATTTTAAGTCAAAAGATATATACATTTTTGACATAAAATATATGACAAATTAATGAAACTCATTGAATAAATTTGGTTTTAGATTACCCGTAACAAGTATATAAAATTCTATATCTAATAAATCAATAAATTTTTTAAGTTTTAAAAATTAATTGATTGTTGACATAAAATATAAGTCATGGAGCAACTCAACAAACAAAAGCAATTGAAATGAGAAAATTTATCAACTATTTAACATATATTTTTTTATTCCATATTATTTATATATTATATGTGTCAAAGAAATAACATTATATTTAATTCTCATTAGATCTCATCATTAAATTAAATAAATAATATCTAATAATTAATTTGACATTAAATCAAAACTCTATTCAAATTAATTACTTATATAATTAAGTTTAAATATTGATCAAATTTATTCAATTTCAAATACACATATTTTATTAATGTCAATAATAACTTTTACAAACCATCCTAGCACATGTAAAATCTAATCTCAATTTTAAGAATAATATATGGTAACAAAAATTATAAAGATAAATATTTTTTAATTTATATTTTTAAAAGATCCTATAAAATTTTGCACTTAAAATTATCAAAACTTTTACATATGAGAGAATAACAAGAACTTAGTATAATATTCAATTAGTAAAACTAGATATGTTTTATTAAATTTACCCTATTCATAATTTTGGATAAAATAATATTATAGAAATAAGAGTAACAAAAATAATATGTCAAACTATTGTAGAATTTATGTCAAACTTCCTTCATGTATAATCTATTTTAAATTTATAACAAAATTATATTAATGAATTTTAGGTCCCCAATATGAAAATGATATTGTCGAAATAATAAATGCTATAAGGCTTATGCAATAAACTTAATTTATTTATTTATTATAAAATAAAATAAAAAACACATAACTATTTTACAATGAACATAAGCATCCTATAATATTTCTAGTTAGATGGCCAAATTATTATTTAAAAGTATTAGATATAAATCTAATATGTGCATCTTCATGAATTCTAAGTCAATTGATATTATTTATTTATTATATATATCTCAAAATGAAAATAATAATCTATTAGATATAAATCTAATATGTGCAAATTATTATTTAAAAGTATTAGATATAAATCTAATATGTGCATCTTCATGAATTCTAAGTCAATTGATATTATTTATTTATTATATATATCTCAAAATGAAAATAATATATTCTATAATTAAATTAACAACCCTAATCTATTTTTCAAAAAGTGGACAAGAGGGTTATGAAAAAACCATATTTAAAATATAAAACCTTATGGGAGTTTATAAGATAAACTAATAAAACACTTATTTTAATTTAGAGAAAAATAAAATTTTGATCTTTTACTCAATAATCCTATTTCAAGTCATTTAACGAGATTCTTTTCTAGTAACATCTTTAATCAATTAATTTTTATAAAGAAAATCATATTTGACAAAAAAAATGACCCTAATCTCTTAAATTCATGTTTTAGTTTTATTATAATATAATCTTTAAAATCTAAATCTCAAAAACTAATTGGGTAATCTAAAATTCTAACCCTAGAATTCCATATTCCAATAGGTCCTAAAAAACCTAGCTTTGATACCATTAAATTATCATATCCCAAATTTATAAAAAGAATAATATATCAATAATTTATTATCCAAAATTTACATAATAAACTCCCTCTCTTTTTTCTTTCTTCATCCTTAAATTCAAATCCTTGTCTTTACAATAATAAATTAGAAAAAAGACCACATCGTTTTTTTAGAGTCATAAGTCTATTTTTGTAATAGATTACTCTGAAAATAAATATAAGATAAAAATATATCAGTAACCATGCTAATTAGGAACCTCAAAAAAATTGTAAAAACTAATTTTTAATATAAACAAATATCAATAATTCAATAAGAAATGATAATATATCGATTCATCATAAAACTTATGCATAAAAAAAGATAATAATTTCTTACATAATAAATAAAAGCATACATCAACCACATATAACACATACATAATAATTAGATAATAAAGGTGTGTAGGATTTTTCCCCCACTTCATAAAAATTTGGTCCCTAAATTTGATTAAAAATAGTATTAATCAATATAATTAGCTCTTAATGTTAAATCTTGGATTTTGATGATGAAATCGATTGATACTGTTTATGATTTGATCTACATTTTGAGTGATGCAGGAAGCTTCGATCAGGAGAGATAAGTAAAAGTAGGAAGAATCATGTTGGGCCGGAGTAGAATATGTCAGAAGATTGGATGTCGAGCCGGAGGATCGGTCGACATATCAGCAGAAGGCTTTGGGCCATTGGTTTAGACATCGGGCTAAGAAGAGTAAAAGTTATGATAAGAAAATTGAAGTTGGGAAGGTCAACTGGCCAATTGGACAATAGGCCGCAAGAGAGGGCAATGCGTCGAAGAATCAAACGAAGCGTCGATGAACCAATGACATGCCAGACAACATTTGATTCAAGCTTTGTAATAATTATCTAGATTGAAATAGGTTTTAAGTGTGCAGGATTAACTACGATAGCGATCAAGACATAAAGCAAAATAAAGTCCCGGAGTCAAGAACGAGATTTCGTTGGGAGTTCGAGAGTTCATTGGAAGTCTGGACATTCGTCGGAAGTTCTATCGAAATTGATCAAGAAGTCTAGGAGCTTGCCAAAGCATCTTATCAGAACTCGCCAAGATAATCATCATGAAGTCCAGGAGCTTGCCAGGAGCGGGACATTGATGAGAGATCGTTGGAAGTTCACTGGAAGATCGCTGGAAGAAACATAGAATAAACGGACTTGATTTGCTTAGTGTATATCTTAAAATTCATAGTTAGCATATACTTGAGTTGGAATTGGGCCAACTCGATTAGGGGCCAATTGGGCCCAAGTTTGGGTTGTGTTGGGCCAAGTGGAAGGCCCAAACGGTGACCTAACAAGTGGAACCGTCGTGACATAGTCTCTAAGACTATGTTAGGCGATAGTACCGCCCAGTGGTAGGGTGCTAGGTAATGGTATCGCTAGATTGGGTGGTGGTACCATCCAGTATTAGTGCTACAAGTGGTGATACTGCCCAGCACAAGCAATGGTACTACTAGGACCCGAGAAACCCAGGATGAGACATTTTTAGGCTCCAAGTTTGAATCTACTTGAGGCCTATAAATATCTCACTCATCCCTAGTTAGCAACATAAGAATTGAGAGTAAAAAAAGTAGAAAAATGCTATTGTAATCTTATGAGAACTCCTCTCAAGCTCTAAGTGTTAGTGTGGTTTAAGAGATGAGTAAGTGGGAGTACAAAGGTTCTCTCCTGAACCTATCAAAAGGAGAATAGAGTTGTAAAAAGGTGGTTGGTCTTTGCCTATTGAAGAAAGAGCGTTAGTGGATGCCAGTGGCCTCGACGGAAGAGGAATCAGGAGTGGATGTAGGTCACGACGATTGAACCACTATAAAATCTGGTTTGTATTTTTACTTTGCTATTTACATTTATTGCAAACTGCCATACTTCCTCATTACTTTAGCTGCACATTCTTACGAACGTGTTTTAAGTTAATATCTTTTCGAAATTAGTTTTAATCAAATAAAATATTTTCGAACAAACGTAATTTTATCCGCTACATTAATTCACCCTCCCACACCCCCCTCTTAGTGTCGACCGATCCTAACACTTAAAATACTAAGTGAAAGGATAAATCTAAATTAGCTTAAAAAATATTTTGATTAAATGAGCCACTTAAAAACTTTTAAGTCAAAAAATATGTACATTTTTAACATATAATATATGATAAATTAATGAAAATCATTGAATAAATTTGGTTTTAAATTACCCATAACAAGTATATTAAATTCTATATCTAATAAATCAATAAAATTTTTAAGTCTTAAAAATTAATTGATTGTTGACATTGTTAGGATCAAAAGCGACACTAAGAGAGGGGGTGAATTAGTACAATAAAAATCTTCATACAGTAAAAATCTGATTTCGACGAAAACCATTTCATAAAGATATTGACTTGAAAGCGTAGTGAAAGAAATAAGAAGGTAAAGCAGTTTATAATAAAGATAAATTGTAAAAATAAAAATACAAACTGAGTTTTATAATGGTTTGGTCGTCGTGATATACATCCACTCCGCTGATTCCCCTTCCGTTGAGGCCACCGACATCTACTAACAATTTTATTTCAATGGACGAAGATTAACTACCCTTTTACACCCCTCTTCTTCTTTTCATAGGTTTAGGAGATAACCTTTTACAAGCACTCACTCCTCCCTAAATAGAATTCTAAACTTAGAACTAGAGGAGGGAATCTCTCAAGTGTTTGCTACAGTGTTTTCCCACTTTTAAGCTCTTTATGCTTATATATATCAACCAGTGATGAGAAGGGTATTTATAGGCCTCAAGTGGATACAAACTTGGAGGTTAAAAAGGTCTCATCTTGGGTTTCCCGAGTCCTGGCTGTACCACTGCTTGTGCTGGGCGGTACGACCGCCTACAAAACTAACACTGGGCGATACCACCTCCCAGTCTAGCGGTACCACCGGCTAGTCTAGCAGTATCACAGCCTGACAATCTCTCGGAGACTATGTTTGGGCGGTACCATGGCCCAAACTGACGGTACCATTGCCTGACATAGTCTTGGAGACTGTACCACAATGATTCTACTAATTATAGGTGCCCTACAAGCTAATCATGTGAATAATGACACATGTGACTTAACACGTAGTCTTTTTGCTTATTATACTTTGATATTTATCTCTTTATTATATATATATATATATATATATATATATATATATATATATATATATATATATATATATATATATATATATATATATATATATATATAGTGATGTCCTTCGATTTATGCAATGGGAATCGAATCGTGATGAGATCATGATAATGAGACCGATTCGCCTTTAAACACAGATCCTAAATATAAACCAGTGTGTTGTATACCTGTCCATATGATGGATGCAGCTGGTCTCATAGTTGCTCGTGTGGGGACACTAGGGATACAATACAGGCGCTCATTGGGGAATGAGTTCACTGATTGATCCGCTTACGGAATGCTAAATGGTTGATGATGTCTTATTGTCAGACAATGATTCTACAGTCCCAATGGTGTATATGGTACTTAGACTTAGACACCAAGGATGTCTTGTATGTACTCCACTCTTTGATACCAGACTTATAGATTTGGATATCCCAGATCTAGTACGGTCGGTCATCAGGAGTGGTAGTCAATAGAGGATCATCCACTCTCGTTGTCATAAGAGAAATGTCTCATGTGTTCTTGCTCAGACAAATCCCTAGCCAGGGTCATTCGGATTGAGAGAGAAAGAGTTCTTCGGGAGAGTCCGATTAGAGCGAGACTCGAGAAGAAACCGTATAGGTCTGATAGCACCATGCCCGATATATGGTCTCTAGGATATTAGATGGATGAGGGACTATAGGTACACGGTAACTAAGGACAAACATGTCCAATGGATTGGATTCCCCTGTAGCATCTGAAGACTACAGCGTAGTGGCCTAGTATATCTGCAGTCGATGAGTCGAGTGAATTATTATGGAGATAATAATTCACTGAGCCAAAAAAAGTTTTGATAGGTATAACTCACGGCCAGCTCGATATTGCGCCTAGAGGGTCACACACATATGGTAGGCGTTGCAATGAGTAGAGGTTTAGATATGAGATATCTGTCGGAGCTCCTATCTTATGAGATATTCAATAAGCCCTTGAATTATTGAATCCTATAGATGGGATCCAATAAGAGCCCATAAGAGATTATTGGATAGAGATCCACTAATCTAAGAGGCTTGGGTAATTGGATGGAGATCCAATACCCAACAAGGGAGGATTAATTATGGTTAAGTTGATAGGGGACCTCTATAAATAGGAGGGATTCAGTGGTTCATAGGCTAGAGCTTTTTTGCTTCCTCTCCTATTTTCCTCCCCCTCCACCTCAGAGCAAGCCTGAAGTTTTGGAGAGCATCATCGCAACCTTGCTGTGTGGATCACTGTCAGAGAGAAGGGTGCTTGACCTCCTTCACCCTCTCCTAGAGATCTGCAGGGATTCAGGGATATATGATCTCCTTGTGTAACACAATCTATCTCACACGTGATTTTTTATTTTACGAATTTTGCCCACCAATCTTTGCACGATGACAAACATATATTTGGGAATTTGGGGATTTTGTTTTTTCTATTCTTCTGCTGCGCATGAGAACTTGGGCATAATTGGCTCCTAATTAAGTTGGCCTAATTTCATCCCAATTACGCCTAAAACCTACTTTGATCTAGATAATTATTGCAAAGTCAATCAAATATTGTCTGGCATGTCATTGATTCATTGATGCCTTATCCAATTCTTCGGTGCATCGCACTCTCTTGCGGCTTATTGCCCAATCGGCCAATTGACCTCCGCAACTTTGATTTTCTTAATGCAATTTTTGCTCTTCTTAGCCCGATACTCGAACCCATGGCCTGAAGCCTTATGCAGATATGTCAATCGATCCTCCAACTCGACGTCCAATCTTCTGACATATTCCACTCCGACCAAATATAATTCTGCTTATTTTTAATTGTGTCTGCTTGATCGAAGCTTCCTGTGTCACTCAAAATGCATATCAGACAAACACTATCAACTGGTTTCATCATCAAAATTTAAGATTCAATAATCTCCCCATTTTTTATGATGATAACCAATTGATGATGGAGTTAACCTTAACTCCCCCTATCAATATGCCATATTGATAGAACCTTGAATTCAAGTCAAAACAATATTTCATCATGAATATGTGTATATCATTGCTTTGTATGCATCATTATCATAAGTTTTGCATACATCATTCAAATCGTCATGGTATCAAAATATCAAAGTATATTACATCCTACCATGTATGATCATCATATCATCATATCTTCTTCCCTTTTGTCATCAACAAAAAGGAAAAGTGCATCTAGAAAGTTTTTGAGATATAATTTCAAATCATTACATTTATCATCATGCAAGCTGGCAAGTTTTTTTATAAAAGTTTTACACCTTTTACATCTACTTGAAACGTGCAAGCTAGCATTTTTACTATTCTAGCAATTCTTTCTCCAAGCAATTTGCAAGCTAGCAAATTTAGTAAGTTTTACTTAATTTTGGAATATGCAGACTAGCAAATTTTACATATATGAAAGTTAGGCAAAACTTTTACATCTTTTGAGATGAGTGAGCAAGCTTTTTGCTTCTCTTTATGATGTGCAAACTAGCAACTTTTTGCTTCTTCTTGAAGTATGCAAGCTAGCTAGCAAGCTAGCAAACTCCCAGTTTTAAGAAGTGCAAAATAGGATATTTTTCTCTTTTAAGAAGTGCAGTTTTTGCTTCCTTTTGCAATATGTAAGTTACAAGTTTTGCTTCTTGAGATAGGCAAGATAGCACTTTTGCCTCTCTTGAGATTGCAAGATAGCATTTCTTGCTTCTCTTTTGAGATGAGCAAGTTAACATGATTTACTTCTTCTTGAATTGTGCTAACTAGTAAATTTAGGTTCTCTTTTGAGATGCGCACACGAGAAATTCTTTCTCCCCCTTTGTCATTGAGAAAAAGAGGGGAATAACAATATAATAGTATAATTCATTTCCTTCTTACATCAATGCTCTAAGCATCACATAAATACAAAGGTGTCATATGAAAATCACAACATGAAAGATGGAAGATCAAGAAAGATCAATTGTGAATGATCCATCCAAATAATTCTCCTTTTTATAATTAGCAAAAAAAAACATGAGAGTTCAAAAATAAGATCTTGATTCATAGAAAAATCTCATGTATCAAATATCGAGAAATCAAGATGATGATTTATATAAAAAAATATCACAAGTTATAATCAAGAGAAAAATTATCATTCATTTTCAACTCATTCAATTTGTTAAATCAACATTACTTAGGTATGCATGATATGAAAACATGGTTTCAAGTCTTCAACATATAACATGCATAATTTCAAACCATTACAAACCATTATCAAGGTCATAGTTTGTTTGCATAAGTTTCTTCTTTAGTAAATGGTAAGAAGAAATCAATAAAGATAGATAATATTTTGATTCTCATAAAAGATAGCTCAAGTAGAGAAATTAAAAGAAAGCTCATGATTCGATTGAAAATTTTTTATTCAAATTCAAATCATCAAAATCACTTTTTAAAAAATTCAATGAAGGGAACATAAATAGATTCCCACAAGAACTTGATTCATGCATAATGTTTCAATTTATCATGAATCATAAAAAAATTTAGAGTATCAAATGAAAGAATCATGATTCATGTGACAAAAATATTATCGATTCATGCATTCAAACCATTATTACTTTAACTCATCATGCATAGTTTCAAAATGTAAAATCATCAAATATGATACAAACATTTATTTTCAAAATGCATTCCCTTTTAGTTGTTTCAATTTAAGCGATTTGATTTAATACAAGCATGTCCTTATCCCCCCCTTTTTTTTCACCAAATCAAAACATATATCATCATTTAAAATAAAAGTGCAAGATTTATCATAAAAATCATCAAGATCAATAAATCATAAAAATCATCATTTATAACATCAAAATCTCATGCATAGAATAAAATCATCAAGCATTATACGAAAACTTTTAATATTTTCATTGCATCATTACATCATTATACATCATTAAATCATCAAGACACATTATTTCTTCTTAAAAACATATATAGGATTTATCTTAAGCATTAGATTTAGGTCTAACATTTTGTTCCTTTATCATAAAACATGTAATTTTCATGTTCATTTTCAAAATTACTAGAAAGATAAGCATGGTCTCAATTTTTTTTTTTTATAATTTTTCTAAACTAATTTAAAAATAACTCATGAAAAATATCAAATTATTTCAAAATAAAGCAAAGGGGTTTTGGTTACCTCGTCGTCAAAAACCGTTAAGACGTAGTTTGCCACCTCGCCTTTGTTGGATTGCTCCTCGTCTTCGGAGGTACACGATTTGTCCCAAGTCACCTTCTTCTTCTTTAGTAACCTCTTATTTTTAAGTTTATTTTTATTTTTTTACTCTTATTTTAAGAATTTTTTAAGCTTTATTATGAGAAATTCAAGTTCATCATCACTTGAGTGTTTGCTAAGGGTCTTCTTTTGTTCTAAGTGTCAAATCCTTCTTGTTCTTTGGAAGGTAGTTCTTATATTCGTTTTGTGTCATACAACTCATTTCATAGGTTATTAAAGACCCAATAAGTTCTTTGAGTAGAAAATGGTTCAAGTTCTTTGATTCTTATATTGTTGTTATTGTTGAATCCCAACTTTTAGAAAGTGATCGTAAAACTTTATTAACAATTTTAAAATTTTAAAAAAAAAATTCAAAAGCTTTTAAACCATTGACGGCATCCGTTAAACGGGTGTACATGTCTCAAATGGTCTCACTTGGTTCCATTTGAAATAATTCAAAATTATATATCAAAAAGTTGCTTTTTGAATCTTTAACTTTACTAGTACCTTCACGTGTGATTTCAAGTATATGCCAAATATCAAAAGTTGTTTCACAAGTAGAAACCCGATTGAATTCATTTTTACCTAAGGTGCAAAATAGAGCATTCATAGCTCTAGCATTTAAAAAAAAAAGTTTTCTTCCCTAAATCATTCTATTCGTTCATTAGAGTAGAAGAATTTTGAAAACTACTTTCGACAATATTCCATAAATTTAAAAAAATAATAATTTTTAAAAAAAATTAATAAAAAATTATTGAATCTCGGATTTTGATGATGAAACCAATTGATAGTGTTTATCTGATCTACGTTTTGAGTGATGTAGGAAGCTTCGATTAGGGAGAGACAATTAAAAGTAGGAAGAATCATATTGGTCGGAGTGAAACATGTTAGAATATTGGATATCGAGCTGGAGGATCGGTCGACATATCGACAGAAGGCTTCGGGCCATGGGATCGGGCATCGGCCCAAGAAGAGCGAAAATTGCGCTAAGGAAATCGAAGTTATGGAGGTCAACTGGCTGATTGGGCAATAGGCCGTAAGAGAGGGCGATGCATCAAAGAATTGGACAAGGCGTCGATGAACCAATGACATACCATATAACATTTGATTGCCTTTGTAATAATTATGTAGATCGAAGAAGGTTTTAGGCGTAATTGGGTTAGAATTGGGCCAACTCAATTAGGGGCCAATTAGGCCCAAGTTTGAGCTATGTTGGGCCAAGTGAAAGGCCCAAATAGTGACCCTATAGGTGGAACCGTCGTGGCACAATCTCTGAAACTGTCTCAGGTAGTGGTATCGCCCAAACATAATCTCTGAGAGACTGTCAAGCGGTGGTACCACCTAGTGGCAGGGTGCTAGGCGGTGGTACCACCAGACTAGGCGATGGTACCACCCAGTGTCAGTGCTATAAGCGGTCGTACCGCCCAGCACAAGCAGTGGTACCGCTAGGACCCAGGAAACCCGAGATGAGACCTTTTTAGGCTCCAAGTTTGAATCCACTTGAGGCCTATAAATACCCCTCTCATCCCTGGTTAACATACACAAGCATAAAGAGCTTAAAAGTTGTAAAATGCTATAGCAATCACTTAAGAGATTCCCTCTTGTAGTTCTAAGTTTAGAATTCTGTTTAGGGAGGAGTGAGTACTTGTAAAAGATTGTCTCCTAAACCTGTGAAAAGGAGAAGAGGGGTGTAAAAGGGTAGTTGATCTTTTTGCTTATTAAAATAAGATCGTTAGTGGATACCGATGGCCTCGACGGAAGGGGAATCGGTGGAGTTGATGTAGGTCACGAAAATCGAACCACTATAAAACATGGTTTGCATTTTCATTCTTGCAATTTATCTTTACTGCAAACTACTTTACCTTCTTATTGCTTTCACTATGCTCCCATACGCTTTCAAGTCAATATCTTTATGAAATGGTTTTCGTCAGAATCATATTTTTATCATACGAAGATTTTTAAACCGACGTAATTTTTCCGCTGCACTAATTCACCCCCCTTATTAGTGCCGCTCTTGATCCTAACAATTGGTATCAGAGCCACATCTTTTTCATTTGGTTTAACACCCAAGAGAAATGACTATTTTCGGCTTTCAAAAGGGTTTTTCTATCGTTCGTCCTCCCATGTTCAATGGGACAGACTACACTTATTGGAAAACTCAAATGAGAGTTTTCTTACTTTCCTTGGATTTTTATCATATGAAGATTTTCAAACTGATGTAATTTATCCGCTACACTAATCCACCTCCCGTTTTAGTGCCGACTCGATCCTAACAGACATAAAATATAAGTTATGGTGTAACTCAACAAACAAAAGTAATTGAAATGAGAAAATTTATCCAACTATTCAATATATATTGTTTTTTTCAAATTATTTATATATTATATGTGCTAAAGAAATAACATTATATTTAATTCTCATTAGATCTCATCAGTGCATTAAACAAATAATATCTGATAATTAATTTGACATAAATCAAAACTCTATTCAAATTAGTTGCTTATACAATTAAGTTTAAATATCAATACATCATCAAATTTATTCAACTTCAAATACACATATTTTATTAATGTCAACAATAACTTTTACAAACCATCCTAGCACATGTAAAATCTAATATCAATTTTAAGAATAATATATGGTAACAAAAATTATAAAGATAAATACTTTTTAATTTATATTTTTAAAAGATCCTATAAAATGTTTACAATTAAAATTATCAAAACTTTTACATATGAGAGAATAACTGAAACTTAGTATAATATTCAATTAGTAAAACTAAATATGTTTTATTAAATTTACCCTATTCATAATTATATATAAAGTAATATTATAGAACAAAGAGTAACAAAAATAATATATCAAACTATTGTAGAATTTATGTCAAACTTCCTTCACGTATAATCTATTTTAAATTTATAACAAAATTATATGAATGAATTTTAGGTCCCCTATATGAAAATGATATAGTCAAAACCATAAATGCTATAAGTCTTATGCAATAAACTTAATTGATTTATTTTTATAAAATAAAATAAAAATCTAACTATTTTACAATGAACATAAGTATCATATAATATTTCTAGTCAGATGGCCAAAATATTTTTTAAAAATATTAGATATAAATCTAATCTGTGCATCTTCATGAATTCTAAGTTAATTGATTTTATTTATTATATATAACTCAAAAAGAAAATAATATATTCTATAATTAAATTAACAACCCTAATCTATTTTTCAAAAAGGAGACAAGAGGGTTATGAAAAAAACATATTTAAAATATAAAACCTTGTGGGAGTTTATAAGATAAACTAATAAAACACTTATTTTAATTTAGAGAAATAAAATTTTGATCTTGTACTCAATAATCCTATTTCAAGTCATTTAACAAGATTCTATTTGAATAACAACTTTAATTAATTAATTTTTATAAAAAAAATCATATTTGACTAAAAAAATGATCCTAATCTCTTAAATTCATATTTTAGTTTCATTATAACATAATTCTCAAAATCTAAATCTTAAAAACTAATTGGGTCATCTAAAATTCTAACCCTAGGATCCCATATTCTAATAGTTCCTAAAAACACCTAGCTTTGATACCATTAAATTATCACATCTTGAATTTATAAAAAGAATAATAAATCAATAATTTATTATCCATAATTTACATAATAAACCCCCTCTCTTTTTTTTTTCTTCATCCTTGAATTCAAATCCTTATTTTTACAATAGTAAATATTCTATTAACTAGACAAAGGACCACATCTTCTTGTTAGAGTCACAAGTCTTTTCTACCCGAGCTTTAGATCTATTACAAAATAGTAGATTACTTTGAAATAAATATAAGACAAAAACATATCAGCAATTATACATGCTAGTAGGAACCTCGAAAAAATCACAAAAATAATCTTCAATATAAATAAATATTAATAATTTAATAAGAAATAATAATATATTGATTTATCATAAAAATTATGCATTAGAAAAATGATAATAATTTATTATATAATAAACAAAATCATGCATTAATCACATTCAATACATACGTAATAACTAGATAATAAAGGCATATATTACCTGATGGTGCCTTCTCCCAACGATGGATGGAGAGGTATATTCTACGGGATAGATTCTTCCTAATAGCGGATAGAGATAATCTATATTGTACTCCCACAGATGGAGTGGTATCCCTCACCTGCCCAAGTGGAGACATGTTCCTCCCAATAATGGATGGAGGAACCGTCTAACCATCACGTTTGATGGCCCGCTAATCCCCGAAGAGAATTGTTATACTTGCCTTCGACACGGATACATAAATATCCATGATCATTCATTTACACTCATCTATTCACTCATGCATGTATTAAGAAATTAATATAATTAAATATTATGAGAGACTGTACTTGATGTAAATCTGCTAAACTATTATCAAAATATTTATTTTAAAGTCTTTAACTCTACTAGTGCCTTCGTGTGTAATTTTGAGTGTATGCCAAATGTCAAAAGCCATTTCGCAAGTAGAAACCTGATTGAATTCATTTTTGTCTAAGGCGCAAAATAAAGCATTCATAGCTCTAGCATTTAAAAAAAAAGTTTTTTTCTCCAAATTATTTCATTCGTTCATTAGAGTAGAAGACTTTTGAAAATAACTTTCGATAATATTCCATAAATTTAAATCCAAGGAAAGCAAGAAAACTCTCATTCAAGTTTTCTAATAAGTGTAGTCCGTTCCATTGAACATGAAAGGATGAACGATAGAAAAGCCCTCTAGAAAGTCGAAAAGAGTCATTTTTCTTTGGTGTTAAACCAAATAAGAAAAATGTGGCTTTGATACCAACCGTTAGAATTGAGTCGGCACTAAGAGGGGGGGTGAATTAGTGCAGCAAATAAAATTATGTCGGTTCAAAAATCTTTCGTTCGATTAAAATCGATTCCGGAAAGATGTTAACTTGAAACACGTTCATAAGAGTGTGCAGCTAAAGTAATGATGAAGTATAGAAATTTGCAATAAATGTAAACAGCAAAGTAGAAATGCAAACCAGATTTTATAGTGGTTCGGTCGTCATGACTTACATCTACTCCTGATTCCTCTTCCGTCAAGGCTAATGATATCCACTAACAATCTTCCTTCAATGGGCGAAGATCAACTATCCTTACAACTCAATTCTTATTTTGATAGGTTCAGGAGAGAACCTTTACAACCCTCACAACATCCTCTCTTAAACTTTATTAATACTTAGAGTTTGAGAGGAGTTCACACAAGATTACAATAGTGTTTTCTTCCTTTTTCGCTCTCAATTCTTGTGTGTATTAATTAGGGATGAGAGGGGTATTTATAAGCCTCAAGTGGATTCAAACTTAGAGCCTAAAAGTGTCTCATCCTGGGTTTTCTGGGTCTTGGCGGTACCACCACTTGTGTTCGGTAGTACTACCGCCTGTAGCACTAACACTGGGCGGTACCATTACCCAATCTGGTGATACCACCGCTTAACACCCTACCACTAGGTGGTATCACCGCCTAGTCTAGCAGTACCACCACCTGACAGTCTCTCGAAGACTGTGTTTAGGCAGTACCACCGCCTGACATAGTCTTAGAGATTGTGTCACGATGGTTCCACATGTTGGGTCACTATTTGGGCCTTTCACTTGACCCAACACTGCCTAAACTTGGGCCCAATTAGCCCCTAATTGAGTTGGCCTAATTCCAACTCAATTATTTGCTAACTACAAATTTTAAGGCATACACTAAGCTAAATAAGTCCGGTAAGTCTATGTTTCTTCCAGCGAGCTTCCGGCGAACTTCTGATGATCTCTCGGCAATGTTCCAATGGACTCCCAATAAGCTCCTGGACTTTACGACGATCTTCTTGGCGAGTTCCGATAAGCTTTTCTGGCAAGCTCCTAGACTTCTTGGTCAATTCCAACAGAACTTCCGACGAACGTCTAGACTTTCGATGAACTCTCGAACTCCCAACGAAATCTCGTTCTTGACTCCGGGACTTCATTTTACTTTATATCTTGATTGCTATCATAGTTAATCCTGCACACTTAAAACCTACTTCGATCTAGACAATTATTACAAAGCTTGAATTAAATGTTGTCTAGAATGTCATTAGTTCATTGACGCTTCGTCCGATTCTTTAACGCATCATCCTCTCTTGTAGCCTATTGCCCAATCGACCAGCGTAACTCCGATTTCCTTGGCATAATTTCCGCTTTTTTTAGCCCGATGCCCGAACCTATGGCCTGAAGTCTTCTACCGATTCGTCGACCAATCCTACGGCTCAATGTCCAATCTTTTGACATGTTCCACTCTAGCCCAACATGATTTTTCTTGCTTTTAATTGTCTCTCCCTGATCGAAGCTTCTTGCGTCACTCAAAACGTAGATCAAATAAAAACTATCAATTGGTTTCATCATCAAAATCCGAGATTCAACAATGTCCCCCTTTTTGATGATGACAATCAATTGATGACCGAGTTAACCTTAACTCCCCCTATCAATATGTCATATTGATAAAATCTTGAATTCAAGTTGAATTCAAGTCAAAGCAATATTTCATCATGAATATTTGTAACATGTCATCGTAAAATTATGCATAATCAGAATTTCAATACATCATCCTATGCATGATTGTTCATCATAACTTCTCCCCCTTTGTCATTAACAAAAAGGAGAAGTACAACTATGCAAGCTAGTAAGAAAGCAACTATTGAACATATAAGCTAGCAAGTTTTAGAGATTTGCAGAGTTTAACATGTTTGCTTTTCTTTGCAATGTTTAAGCTAGCAAGTTTTCGAAAAAGAATGCAAGATAGCATTTTTTCCTCTTGTTGAATTGTGTAAGCTAGTAATTCTTGCTTCCTTTTGCAATGTGCAAGTTGCAAGTTTTGCTTCTTGAGATAGGCAAGATAGTACTTTTGCTTTTTTTGATATTGTTGTATGTTTGTAATTTTTGTTTCTCTTTAGATGTGCAAGCAAGCAAGTAAGTTTTTTAATCTTTGAAATATGCATGCTAACAAATTTATCTCTCCCTTTGTCATTGTCAAAAAGAATGGAAGAATATAATTTTGTAATTCTTTTTCCCTTTACAATAATTTTCAAAGCATGTCAAAGATAAATAACAAATTTACATCAATATTCCAATCATAAAAAATGAAAGATCAAGTCATGATTTTTTATATATCTTTTCTTTTGTATATAGAAGAAATGATAGGGAAATGATCTTGATTCAAAAGAAGATTCAAGTCTACAAATTGAGAAATCAAGATCATGATCCGAAAAATGTATAAGAAGAATTTATGCATTTGGAAGATTTAACATGTCTAAGTTTGTCATTCAAGCTAACAAAAACAAGATCTTGATTCATAGAAAAATCTCATATATCCAATATCGAGAAATCAATATCATGATTTGGAAAAAAAAATAAATCTTAACCCATAAAGTTTTCTTGTATGAAATGCCAAGTCATCATTATTATTACATTAGGTATGATACTATATCAATAAATTTTTAAATCAATATTACTTTGGTATGCATGATACTAAAACATGGTTTCAAGTCTTCAACATATAAGATGCATAACTTCAAACCATTACTTTTCATCCTTGCTTCATACGTGATATCAAAAATAAATCAATTATCACTACGAGCATACTAAGACATTAACGTTTTCAAGCATTTATCACGTTATACATTAAATCAATATTTTGATCATGATACCAAATATTATCATTTCTCTCATTATGCTAAAGCATTCATGATACCAAATATTAAATTAATTTTTTAAGCATTTATCACTTCATGATTATTGGTACCAAACATTTATCATTTATTTTCTCCCCCTTTGTCATAGGTGAAAAGGAAAATCATTCAATAATACAAGCGTTTGAAAGCATATCAAGTAAGTTTTACATCAATTTATCTAAACTAGCAAATCTATCTCCCTTAATGTGCAAAACTTTTCTCATTACATTATTTTTCAAATCATCACATGAAATATATCAAAATTAACTTGGTGATGAGGTATATAATTCATGAAGACAAATTATGAATATTAAGAGACAAATTATGATTCTTTTGGATAGTAAAAAGAAGAAACATATTAAATAATCTTGATTCATAAGAATCTTAAGTTGTTAAGATCATGATTTATATATTAATAAAAGATCTCAAATTATAATTCAAAAAATCATGATTTATATATTAATGAAAGATATCAAGTTATAATTCAAAAAATCATAATTCATAAAAAAAAAATCTCCTCTTAAATGATATGAGAACACATAATAAGATATCTTGATTCATAAAAGATTTCAAGCTATAATTCCGAGGAATCAAAATCACGTAAAAACTCATTCAAATTCAAATAATCAAAATCATTAAAATTACTTTCAAGAAATTCAAAATATAAATAGATTCATAAATCTCTTTTTGAAAAATCGATAAGAGAGTGATAGAGAAATTTTCAAAATGCATTCCTTTTTTAGTTGTTTCAAGTGGTTTGGTTTCTTACAAGCATGCCCAAGGGTTTTTTTTTTTTACGCCAAATCAAAACATGCATCAATGTTTAAAACAGAAAAAGAAGTTTCATTACGGCGAAGATCGATAAGCCATTAATCACAACAATCATCATGCATAATTTTGAAATATAAACTCATTAAGCATAATCATCAAACATGATTTCTTAAAATATTTTCAATCAAAATAGGAAATCATCAATTTAGATAAACATTATTTTTTCTTAAAAACATACATTGGATTAATCATTAGATTTAAATCTAATATTTTGTTCCTTTATCATAAAACATGCAATTGTCATTATCATTTTTAAAATTACTAGCATGATCCAAAAAAAAATTATTGTATCATGTAATTTTTTAAAAAAATTATATATATATTTTTTAAACTAATTTAAAAATAACTTATGAAATGCATTATGTAATTTCGAAATAAAGGAGTTTCATTTGAGTTGTTTACCTCGTTGTCGACAACCATTAAGGCGTAGTTCGCTACCTTATATTTGTTGGTTTGCTTCTCGTATTCGGATGTGCTTGATTTGTCCTTGAGTGTTTCCTTTTTCTTTGGCAACTTTTTATTTTTGTGTTCATTTTTATTCTTAGTTTCATATTTTATAAATTTTATAAATTTACTTGTGAGCAATTCTATATCATCACCACTTGAGCTTTCGCTCAAGTGGTCTTCTTTTATTCTAAGTGTCAAGTCCTTATTATTTGGAAGGTAGTTCTCATGTTCATTTTGTGTCATACAACTCATTTCATATGTCATTAAAGACCCGATAAGTTCTTCAATCGGAAAATGGTTCAAGTTCTTTGATTCTTGTATTATTGTTACTTTCGAATCCCAATTTTTAAAAAATGGTCATAAAACTTTATTCACAAGTTCAAGATTCGAAAAACTTTATTCATAGAGCTATTAGACTATTGACGACATCCGTAAAACGGGTATACATATCTCTAATAGTCTCGCTTAGTTCCATACGAAATAATTCAAAATCATGCATCAAAATATTTATTTTAGAGTCTTTTAACTCTACTAGTGCCTTCGTGTGTGATTTCGAGTGTGTGTCAAATGTCAAAAGTTGTTTCGCAAGTAGAAACCCGATTGAATTCATTTTTATTTAAGGCATAAAATAGAGCATTCGTAGCTCTAGCATTTAAAGAAAGAGTTTTTTTCTCTAAATAATTCAATTCATTCATTGGAATAAAAGACTTTTAAAAATCACTTTCGATAATATTTCATAAATTTAAATCCAAGGAAAGCAAGAAAACTTACATTCAAGTTTTCTACTAAGTGTGCAGCTAAAGTAACGATGAAGTATAGCAATTTGCAGTAAATGTAAATAACAAAACAAAAATACAAACTAGATTTTATAGTGGTTTGGTCGTCGTGACCTATATCCACTCCTGATTCCTCTTCCGTCGAGGCTACCAGTATCCACTAATGATCTTCCTTCAATAGGTGAAGTTCAACTACTCTTATAACTCGATTCTCCTTTTGAAAGGTTTAGGAGATAACCTTTTATAACCCCCATAACCTCCTCTCTTAAACTTCACTAACTTTTATAAAACCCAAGACATCGTCCTCTTTGGCGGCCTATTGCCTAATCGGTCAGTTGACCTCCGTAACTCTGATTTCCTTAGTGTAATTTCTGCTCTTCTTGGCCCGATGCCTGAACCCATGGCCCGAAGCCTTCTGCCAATACGTCGACCGATCATCCGGCTCAACATTCAATTTTCTGATATGTTCCACTCTGGCTCAATATGATTCTTCCTACTTTTAATTGTCTCTCCCTAATTGAACCTTCTTGCATCACTCAAAACACAGATCAGATAAACACTATCAATTTGTTTCATTATCAAAATCCGAGATTCAACAAGTTCATGCCTAATCACATGGGCTAGATTGTACTTGGTCAAATAGGTTAAATCGTACATAACCACATTGGCTTAGTCGATCCGGTCTGATAGATCAACCTGAATCAAGAGAGACCCCAATTAGACTCCTCTTATCAAATTAGATTTTTAATATTTAAAATTATTAAAAATGACTCAAATCCACTAATTAAAACTTTAAATTCATGATCTTAAATTTAAAACTAATTACATTATAGAAATTCACACATAATTCTTGAAACATATATATATCTAATTATATAAATTAAAATTATTATGTAATCCAAAAATAAAAAATTTAATAATTAAATTAATATTAAAATTTATTTAAGCTTAAGAGATCAATATAATTCAAATAATCATTCTACCATCACAAAATAATTATCATTATTTACTAATAATAAAATTTTAAAATTAAAATATCATTATGCATCATAAAATTATAACAATATCAACATCAAAGATTTCAAAATATAAATTAAAGTTAGTTAAGAAAAGAAATAGCCCCCTTGATATAGGAGAAGAGATCTCCAAAGATAAATAAAATTTTAATTTTAATTTTTAATTTATTTTTATTTTACTTTCACACAAAAAGAGTAATATAATATTTATTTCTTATAGTTGACACAAGAAAATGAAATATAAACTATTTGCTTTCTAAATATCAAATCATTAATTAGAAAATAAATTAATTAATAATTTAATTAATTAGTAATATTTTTAACTTATTCATATGATTATGGAAACCAAATTTAATTATTTTCTTAACTATAATATACAAATATAGAA